>NW_025962543.1:335914-453436 GCF_017589495.1 Alosa alosa
ATTCATCTGTCTATCCTATATACTATATATTATTTAAACTTATTGTATTATACTTTTCTTTTATAGATAATGAAGTAAATAATATTTCATTAAATATTGGTATATGTTTTTTCATTAGGATCAATATATTCATAATTTTTTTAAATAAATCTCTAATTACAATTATATTATCAATTATTTGAGAAGATTCATCTGTAAATTTATTAAATATAGTACTTAAATATTTATTAAAATTCTTATCAATATTATTGAAATCAATAGACTAAAAAATTTACATTCATTTATATTTTTAATATTTTTTTTTTTTATTTTAAATTCATTATATAATTCTATTATTTTATTTTCGTGTTTTATATAAAAATCTCCAACTTTTGCATAATATAAATTAAAATTTCAAGTTTTACTTTTTCATAATAAATTCTCTGTTTTTTATAATATCCTGACTTAATAATTCATCTATTGTTATTTTAATAGATTCTAACTCTATTGATTTTTTCTTTAAAATAATTTATTATTGAAAATATGATTAATATAATACTTATAATTAGTATTAATATAATAATTATAATAAATATTATTCTTTTTTATTATTTCTTTTTCTTTTTCATTATATTAAATTATAATTTTTTTGTATTTAGTTTATTTCTAATTATATTATAAATAAGAATTACTTAATTATTATTTTCTAATTTATTTCATAAAATATATCTTTGTGGAATATCATAAAAATAAAATTCATTGAATTTTCAATATCTTCTAAATTTAAACTATAATTAAATTCTAATTATCATACTTACTGTATATTACAATATGAGTCTATATATCACATATAAGTTTTTTTCATCATTTATTCCAATATATGGATCATCATAATCTCCATCTTGCAATTTAAATACAATATCTCTTATAATTATACCTGTATATTTATTATTATAAAAATATTTTGTTTATTACTCTTTCCATACCCCCATATTTAAATAATTTCTCTTTCATTCTTTATTAATTTCATCTTCAAACATATTAATTAAACATCTATATCTACATAAATTTTTCTTTAGTTTGAGGGAATTAATATAGCTGTTAATCAATATTTTTATATTATCTATAAAGAATATCTTTTATTACTTTCTATTTCTTTATTAATAAATCATAATAATATATAAAATCTCATTGTTCTGTCTATCCTATACTATATATTATTTGAACCTATTATATTATACTTTTCTTTGTAGAATAAGTAAATAATATTTCATTAAATATTAATTTACAGGCTTTTTTTTTTCATTAGGATTAATATATTCATGATCTTCTAATAAATTTTTAATTTCTTTTATTTTATTAACTATAATATTACTATTTTTCAAGTTTATCAAGTATTTTATTTAAATATTTATTAAGATTTTCATCTATATTATTAAAATTGATAGGTTCAAAAATTTTATATTCATTTATATTTTTAATATTTTTATTTTGTTTTAAATTCATTATATAATTCTATTATCTTATTTTCATTTTTTATTTAAAAAAATCTTTAACTTCTACATAATATAAATTAAAATTTAGAATTTCACTCTCAGTAATAAATTCTCTATTTTTTTTATAATATCCTAACTTAATAATTCTTCTATTGTCATTTTAATAGACTCTGGTTTTAATAGAGGTGTTTCTTTAAAATATTTTATTGAAATTATTATTGATATAATAATTAAAATTAATATTATTATAATAATAAATAATACCTTTTGTTATTTCTTTTTTGTTGTTATTTTTTTCATTTAAATATTAAATTATAATTTTTTTGTAGTTAGTTTATTTCTAATTATATTATAAATAAGAATTACTTAATTATTATTTTCTAATTTATTTCATAAAATATATCTTTCTGAAATATCATAAAAATAAAATTCATTGAATTTTTCAATATTTTTTATATTTAAAACTATAATTAGAATTCTAATTATCATACTTACTATATATTATGATATGGATCTAAACATCACATATAAGTTTTTATATCATTTATTCCAATATATGGATCATCATAATCTCCATATCTTTACAATTTAAATATACAATATCTCTTATAATTATACCTGTATATTTATTATTATAAAATATTTTGTTTATTACTCTTTCCATATACCCATATTTAAATAATTTCTCTTTTCATTGTTTATTAAGATCATCTTCTCACATATTAATTGGAAAACCTATATCTATAACATAGACCTTCTTTAGTTTGAGGAATTAATATAGCTATTGATAAATATTTTTTATATCATCAATAGAATATCTTTTATTACTTTCTATTTCTTTATTAACAAATCATAATAATATATAAAATCTCATTGATCTGTCTATCCTATATACTATATATTATTTGAGTCTATTATATTATACTATTCTTTTGTAGTCTAAGTAAATAACATCTCATTAAATATTGGTATAGGCTTTTTTTCATTGGGATCAATATATTCATGATCTTCTAATAAATCTTCGAGTCCTTTTATTTTATTAGTTATTGTATCAAAGTTTGCAAGTTTATTAAGTATTTCATTTAAATATTTATTAAGATTTTCATTTATATTATTAAAATTAATAGGTTCAAAAATTTTATATTCATTTATATTTTTAATATTTTTTTCTTTTTATTTTAAATTCATTATATAATTCTATTATTTTATTTTCGTGTTTATATAAAAAAAATCTCCAACTTTTTGCATAATATAAATTAAAATTTCAAGTTTTACTTTTCATAATAAATTCTCTGTTTTTTATAATATTCTGACTTAATAGTTCTTCTATTGTTATTTTAATAAGTTCTAACTCTATTGATTTTTTCTTTTAAAATAATATATTATTGAAAATATGATTAATATAATACTTATAATTAGTATTAATATAATACTTATAATAAATATTATTCTTTTTTTTATTGTTTCTTTTTTCTTTTTTCATTTAAATATTAAATTATAATTTTTTTGTAGTTAGTTTATTTCTAATTATATTATAAATAAAAATTACTTAATTATTATTTTTCTAATTTATTTCATAAAATATATCTTTGTGGAATATCATAAAGATAAAATTCATTGAATTTTTCAATATCTTCTAAATTTAAACTATAATTAGAATTCTAATTATCATATCACTGTATATTACAATATGAGTCTATATATCACATATAAGTTTTTCATCATTTATTTCAATATCAGGATCATCATAATCTCCATCTTTACAATTTTAAATATACAATATCTCTTATAATTATACCTGTATATTTATTATTATAAAATATTTTGTTTATTACTCTTTCCATATACCCATATTTAAATAATTTCTCTTTTCATTGTTTATTAAGATCATCTTCTCACATATTAATTGAAAACCTATATCTATAACATAGACCTTTTAGTTTGAGGGAATTAATATAGCTATTGATAAATATATTTTTTATATCATCAATAGAATATCTTTTTATTACTTTCTATTTCTTTATTAACAAATCATAATAATATATAAAATCTCATTGATCTGTCTATCCTATATACTATATATTATTTGAGTCTATTATATTATACTATTCTTTTGTAGTCTAAGTAAATAACATCTCATTAAATATTGGTATAGGCTTTTTTTCATTGGGATCAATATATTCATGATCTTCTAATAAATCTTCGAGTACCTTTTATTTTATTAGTTATTGTATCAAAGTTTGCAAGTTTATTAAGTATTTCATTTAAATATTTATTAAGATTTTCATTTATATTATTAAAATTAATAGGTTCAAAAATTTTATATTCATTTATATTTTTTAATATTTTTCTTTTTATTTTAAATTCATTATATAATTCTATTATTTTATTTTCGTGTTTATATAAAAAATCTCCAACTTTTGCATAATATAAATCAATATTTTCACTTTTACTCTTCATAATTAATTCCATCTTTTTTATAATATCCTAACTTAATAATTCTTCTATTGTCATTTTAATAGGGGCTGGTTTTAATAAAGGTTTTTCTTTAAAATAATATATTGAAAATATGATTAATATAATACTTATAATTAGTATTATAATAAATATTATTCTTTTTTTATTATATTAAATTATAATTTTTTTGTAGTTAGTTTATTTCTAATTATATTATAAATAAGAATTACTTAATTATTATTTTCTAATTTATTTCATAAAATATATCTTTGTGGAATATCATAAAAATAAAATTCATTATCTTTTTCAATATCTTCTGTTTTAAAATTATAATTCTATTTATCATACTTACTGTATATTATAATATGAGTCTATACATCACATATAAGTTTTATATCATTTATTTTAATCGTTGGATCATCATAATCTCCATCTTTACAATTTAAATATACAATATCTGTTATAATTATACCTGTATATTCATTGTTATAAAATATTTTGTTTATTACTCTTCTCATATATCCATTTTTAAATAACTTCTTTTTTCATTCTTCGTTAATTTCATCCTCAAACATAATAATTAAACATTTATATCTACATAGATCTTCTTTAATTTGAGGAATCAATATACCTGTTCATATATATTCTTTTATATCATTAATAGAATATCTTTTTACCACTTTCTATTTCTTTATTAACAAATCATAATAATATATAAAATCTCAATCATCTGTCTATCCTATATACTATATATTATTTGTATTTATTATATTATACTTTTCTTTTGTAGACTAAATAAATAATATTTCATTAAATATTAGTATAGGCTTTTTTTCATTAGGATCAATATATTCATAATCTTTGAATAAATCTTTAAGTTCTTTTATATTATTAACTATAAAATTACTATTTTTAAGTATTTCATTTAAATATTTATTAAGATTTTCATTTATATTATTAAAATTGATAGGTTCAAAAATTTTATATTCATTTATATTTTTAATATTATTTCTTTTTGTTTTAAATTCATTATATAATTTTATTATTTTATTTTCATTTTTATTTAAAAAATCTCCAGTTTTTGCATAATAAAAATTAAAGTTTTCATCTTCATTTATTTTAATTAATTCCATCTTTTTTATAATATCCTAACTTAATAGTTCTTCTATTGTTATTTTAATAAGTTCTAACTCTATTGATTTTTTCTTTTTAAAATAATATATTATTGAAAATATGATTAATATAATACTTATAATTAGTATTAATATAATACTTATAATAAATATTATTCTTTTTTTATTGTTTCTTTTTTCTTTTTTCATTTAAATATTAAATTATAATTTTTTTGTAGTTAGTTTATTTCTAATTATATTATAAATAAGAATTACTTAATTATTATTTTCTAATTTATTTCATAAAATATATCTTTGTGGAATATCATAAAAATAAAATTCATTGAATTTTTCAATATCTTCTAAATTTAAACTATAATTAGAATTCTAATTATCATACTTACTGTATATTACAATATGAGTCTATATATCACATATAAGTTTTTCATCATTTATTTCAATATCAGGATCATCATAATCTCCATCTTTACAATTTAAATATACAATATCTCTTATAATTATACCTGTATATTCATTATTATAAAATATTTTGTTTATTACTCTTCTCATATATCCATCTTTAAATAATTTCTCTTTTCATTCTTTATTAAGATTATCTTCGTACATATCAAATGTACATTTATATCTATATAGACCTTCTTTAGTTTGAGGAATTAATATAGCTGTTAATCAATATTTTTTTATATTATCTATAAAAGAATATCTTTTTATTACTTTCTATTTCTTTAAACAATAAATTATTAATAATATATAAAATCTCATTCACCTGTATATCCTATATACTATATATTATTTGAACCTATTATATTATAATGTTCTTTTGTAGACTAAGTAAATAACATTTCATTAAATATTGGTATAGGATTTTTTTCATTAGGATCAATATATTTATAATCTTTAAATAAATATTTAAGTCCTTTTATTTTATTAATTATCCAAGAACATTCATGTATAAATATATCAAATATTTCATTTAAATATTTATTAAGATTCTTATCAATGTTATTAAAATTACCAAACTAAAAAATTTTACATTCTTCTATATCCTAGACTTTACTATATCTTGTTTTAAATTCATTATATAATTATATTATTTTATTTTCATTTTTATATAAAAAATCTCCAACTTTTACATAATATAAATCAATATTTTCACTTTTACTCTTCATAATAAATTCTAGGGATTTTATAATATCCTAACTTAATAATTCTTCTATTGTCATTTTAATAGGGGCTGGTTTTAATAAAGGTTTTTCTTTAAAATATTTTATTGATATAATTATTGATATAATAATTAAAATTAATAATATTATTATAATAATAAATAATACCTTTTTGTTATTTCTTTTTGTTGTTATTTTTTTCATTTAAATATTAAATTATAATTTTTTTGTAGTTAGTTTATTTCTAATTATATTATAAATAAGAATTACTTAATTATTATTTTCTAATTTATTTCATAAAATATATCTTTGTGGAATATCATAAAAATAAAATTCATTGAATTTTTCAATATCTTCTAAATTTAAACTATAATTAGAATTCTAATTATCATACTTACTGTATATTATAATATGAGTCTATATATCACATATAAGTTTTTCATCATTTATTCCAATATCAGGATCATTATAATCTCCATCTTTACAATTTAAATATACAAAATCTGTTATAATTATACCTGTATATTCATTATTATAAAATATTTTGTTTATTACTCTTTCCATATATCCATCTTTAAATAACTTCTCTTTTCATTCTTTATTAAGATCATCTTCTCACATATTAATTGAAAACCTATATCTATAACATAGATTTTTTTTAGTTTGGGGAATTAATATAACTGTTCATATATATTCTTTTATATCATCAATAGAATATCTTTTTACCACTTTCTATTTCTTTATTAACAAATCATAATAATATATAAAATCTCATTCATCTGTCTATTCTATATACTATATATTATTTGAGTCTATTATATTATACTATTCTTTTGTATTCTAAGTAAATAACATCTCATTAAATATTAGTACAGGCTTTTTTTCATTAGGATCAATATATTCATGATCTTCTAATAAATCTTCGAGTCCTTTTATTTTATTAGTTATTGTATCAAAGTTTGCAAGTTTATTAAGTATTTCATTTAAATATTTATTAAGATTTTCATTTATATTATTAAAATTAATAGGTTCAAAAATTTTATATTCATTTATATTTTTAATATTTTTTCTTTTTATTTTAAATTCATTATATAATTCTATTATTTTATTTTCGTGTTTATATAAAAAATCTCCAACTTTTGCATAATATAAATTAAAATTTCAAGTTTTACTTTTCATAATAAATTCTCTGTTTTTTATAATATTCTGACTTAATAGTTCTTCTATTGTTATTTTAATAAGTTCTAACTCTATTGATTTTTTCTTTTTAAAATAATATATTATTGAAAATATGATTAATATAATACTTATAATTAGTATTAATATAATACTTATAATAAATATTATTCTTTTTTTATTGTTTCTTTTTCTTTCTTTTTTCATTATATTAAATTATAATTTTTTTGTAGTTAGTTTATTTATAATTATATTATAAATAAGAATTACTTAATTATTATTTTCTAATTTATTTCATAAAATATATCTTTGTGGAATATCATAAAAATAAAATTCATTGAATTTTTCAATATCTTCTAAATTTAAACTATAATTAGAATTCTAATTATCATACTTACTGTATATTACAATATGAGTCTATATATCACATATAAGTTTTTCATCATTTATTTCAATATCAGGATCATCATAATCTCCATCTTTACAATTTAAATATACAATATCTCTTATAATTATACCTATATATTCATTGTTATAAAATATTTTTCTTATTACTCTTTCCATATATCCATATTTAAATAATTTCTCTTTTCATTGTTTATTAAGATCATCTTCTCACATATTAATTAAACATCTATATCTATATAGACCTTCTTTAGTTTGAGGAATTAATATAGCTGTTAATCAATATTTTTTTATATTATCTATAAAAGAATATCTTTTTATTACTTTCTATTTCTTTATTAATAAATCATAATAATATATAAAATCTCATTGTTCTGTCTATCCTATATACTATATATTATTTGAACCTATTATATTATACTTTTCTTTTGTAGACTAAGTAAATAATATTTCATTAAATATTGATACAGGCTTTTTTTCATTAGGATCAATATATTTATGATCTTTAAATAAATCTTTAATTTCACTTATATTATTTTCAATATCTCAATCATATACAAATTTCATAATTATAATAGTCAATTAATTATTAAGATTCTTATGTATATTATTAAAATTAATAGACTAGAAAATTTTATAGTCATTTATATTCTAAACCTCATTTCATTTTTTAATTTATTATATAATTCCATTATTTTATTTTTATGTTTATGTAAAAAATATCTAACTTTTACATAATATAAACCAAATTTTCCATTTTTATTTTTTATAATTTTTTAACTTAATAATTTTTCTATTGTCATTTTAATAGATTTTAGTTCTATTATTTTTGTTTTTTTAAATAATTTTTAAAAATTATTATTGATATAATAATTATAATTATTAACAATAATATAATAAATATTGTTTTTTTTATTATTTCTTTTTATTGTTGTTTTTTCATTTAAATATAATTATTTATAGTTTATATAATTTTTATGTTTATTACTACTTATAATTATATTATAAATAAGAATTACTTAATTATTATTTTCTAATTTATTTCATAAAATATATCTTTCTGGAATATCATAAAAATAAACTTTATTATCTTTTTCAATATTTTTTATTTTAAAATTAGAATTATCTTTATCATATTTATCATATATACTAATATATAACTAAGTATTACATATAAATTTTTTATCATTTTTTCCAATATCTGGATTATTATAATCACCATCTTTACAATTTAAATATATAAATCCAATATTATTAAATCTACATATTCATTATTATAAATTATTTTGTTTATTACTCTTCTCATATATCCATCTTTAAATAATTTCTCTTTTCATTCTTTATTAAGATTATCTTCGTACATATCAAATGTACATTTATATCTATATAAAATTTCATTATTTTTAGGTACTAATATAGCCATCTCTCAATATCTTATTATATTATCATCATCTTCAGAATATTTTTTTACTACTTTCTATTTTTTTAAACAATAAATTATTAATAATATATAAAATCTCATTCACCTGTATATCCTATATACTATATATTATTTGAACCTATTATATTATAATGTTCTTTTGTAGACTAAGTAAATAACATTTCATTAAATATTGGTATAGGATTTTTTTCATTAGGATCAATATATTTATAATCTTTAAATAAATATTTAAGATTTATAATCTTTAAATAAATATTTAAGTCCTTTTATTTTATTAATTATCCAAGAACATTCATGTATAAATATATCAAATATTTCATTTAAATATTTATTAAGATTCTTATCAATGTTATTAAAATTACCAAACTAAAAAATTTTACATTCTTCTATATCCTAGACTTTACTATATCTTGTTTTAAATTCATTATATAATTATATTATTTTATTTTCATTTTTATATAAAAAATCTCCAACTTTTACATAATATAAATCAATATTTTCACTTTTACTCTTCATAATAAATTCTAGGGGTTTTATAATATCTTAACTTAATAATTCTTCTATTGTCATTTTAATAGGGGCTGGTTTTAATAAAGGTTTTTCTTTAAAATATTTTATTGATATAATTATTGATATAATAATTAAAATTAATAATATAATAAATATTATTCTTTTTTTGTTGTTATTTTTTTCATTATATTAAAATATGATTTTTTTGTAGTTAGTTTATTTCTAATTATATTATAAATAAGAATTACTTAATTATTATTTTCTAATTTATTTCATAAAATATATCTTTCTGGAATATCATAAAAATAAACTTTATTATCTTTTTCAATATCTTCTATATTTAAACTATAATTAGAATTCTAATTATTATACTTACTGTATATTATAATATGTACTTGAGCATCACATATAAGTTTTATATCATTTATTCCAATATCTAAATCATCATAATCTCCATCTTTACAATTTAAATATACAATATCTCTTATAATTATACCTGTATATTCATTATTATAAAATATTTTTCTTATTACTCTTTCCATATACCCATATTTAAATAATTTCTCTTTTCATTGTTTATTAAGATCATCTTCTCACATATTAATTGAACCCCTATATCTATATAGATTTTTTTTAGTTTGAGGAATTAATATAGCTATTGATAAATATTTTTTTATATCATCAGTAGAATATCTTTTTACTACTTTCTATTTCTTTATTAACAAATCATAATAATATATAAAATTTCATTCATCTGTCTATTCTATATACTATATATTATTTGAGTCTATTATGTTATACTTTTCTTTTATAAATGAAGTAAATAATATTTCATTAAATATTGGTACAGGCTTTTTTTCATTGGGATCAATATATTCATAATCTTTGAATAAATCTTTAAGTTCTTTTATATTATTAGTTATTAAACCACATTCACATGCAAGTTTATCAAGTATTTTATTTAAATATTTATTAAGATTTTTATCTATATTATTAAAATTGATAGGTTCAAAAATTTTATATTCATTTATATTTTTAATATTATTTCTTTTTATTTTAAATTCATTATATAATTTTATTATTTTATTTTCGTGTTTATTTAAAAATCTCCAGTTTTTGCATAATAAAATTAAAGTTTTCATCTTCATTTATTTTAATTAATTCTCTATTTTTTATAATATCCTAACTTAATAATTCTTCTATTGTTATTTTAATAGATTCTGGTTTTAATAAAGATTTTTCTTTAAAATAATTTATTATAATTATTATTGATATAATACTTATAATTAGTATTAATATAATAATTATAATAAATATTATTCTTTTTTTATTATTTCTTTTTTCTTTTTTCATTATATTAAATTATAATTTTTTTGTAGTTAGTTTATTTATAATTATATTATAAATAAGAATTACTTAATTATTATTTTCTAATTTATTTCATAAAATATATCTTTGTGGAATATCATAAAGATAAAATTCATTGAATTTTTCAATATCTTCTAAATTTAAACTATAATTAGAATTCTAATTATCATACTTACTGTATATTACAATATGAGTCTATATATCACATATAAGTTTTTCATCATTTATTTCAATATCAGGATCATCATAATCTCCATCTTTACAATTTAAATATACAATATCTCTTATAATTATACCTGTATATTTATTATTATAAAATATTTTGTTTATTACTCTTTCCATATACCCATATTTAAATAATTTCTCTTTTCATTGTTTATTAAGATCATCTTCTCACATATTAATTGAAAACCTATATCTATAACATAGACCTTCTTTAGTTTGAGGAATTAATATAGCTATTGATAAATATTTTTTTATATCATCAATAGAATATCTTTTTATTACTTTCTATTTCTTTATTAACAAATCATAATAATATATAAAATCTCATTGATCTGTCTATCCTATATACTATATATTATTTGAGTCTATTATATTATACTATTCTTTTGTAGTCTAAGTAAATAACATCTCATTAAATATTGGTATAGGCTTTTTTTCATTGGGATCAATATATTCATGATCTTCTAATAAATTTTTAATTTCAATTTCACATATATTATTAATTATAGTAATTAAATATTTATTAAAATATTTATGTCTATTATTAAAATTAATAGACTAAAAATTTTACATTTATCTATATTTTAAACTTTGCTACGTTTTATTTTAAATTTATAATATAATTTTATTATTTCATTTTCATCTTTTATAGAAAAAAATATCAATCTCTACATAATATAAATTAAAATTTCTAATAGTTTTAATAATAAAGTTTGTATTTTTTTATAATATATTAGCTTAATAATTTTTCTATTATTATTTTAATAAATTATAGCTCTATTGATTTCTTTTCTTCTTCTTCTGAAATATTTTATTATTATTATAAATAATATCTTTTTATTATTTCTTTTTGTTGTTATTTTTTTTTATTTAAATATTAAATTATGATTTTTTTTAGTTTATTTTTAATTATATTTAAAATAAGAATTATTTAATTATTATTTTCTAATTTATTTCATATTTTATATCTTTCTGGAATATCATAAAAATAAACTTCATTATCTTCTTCAATATCTTCTATATCTAAAGTATAATTAGAATTATTTTTATCATATTTACTATATATAGTAATATGTATCTAAAAATCACATATAAATTTTTTATCATTTTTTCCAATATATGAATCATTATAATTACCATCTTTACAATTTAAATATATAAGATCTCTTATAATTATTCCTATATATTTATCATTATAAATTATTTTTCTTATCATTCTTCCCATATATCCATCTTTAAATAATTTTTCTGTTCATTCTTTATTGATATCATCTTCATACATATTAATTAAACACCATCTATAAGATAGATTTTTTTTAATTTCAGATACTAATATAGACATATATAAATATTTATTTGTATTAATATCATATCATTTTACTACTTTCTATTTCTTTACTAACAAATCATAATAATATATAAAATCTCATTCATCTGTCTATCCTATATACTATATATTATTTGAGTCTATTATATTATACTGTTCTTTTATAAATGAAGTAAATAACATCTCATTAAATATTGGTGTAGAAACTTTTTTATTAGGGTTAGTAAATATATAATTTTCAAATATATTTTTAATTATTTGTTTTTCATCAATTTTTAAACCAAATCCTATTATAAATTCATTAAATATAATATTTAAATATTTATTAAAATTTTTATCTATATTGTTAAAATTAATAGACTAAAAAAATCCACATTTATTTATATTGTAGACGTCACTTCTTTTTAGCTTAAATTTATTATATAATTCTATTATTTTATTTTCATTTTTATGTAAAAAATCATTAACTTCTACATAATATAAATTAAAATCTCCAGTTTTACTCTCAGTAATAAATATTTTATTTTTTATAATATCCTAAATTAATAATTCTTCTATGGTTATTTTAATAGATTCTGGTTTTACTATAGATTTTTCTTTAAAATAATTTATTGTAATAATTGTTGATATAATAATTGTAATTATTAATAACAATAATATAATAAATAATATCTTTTTATTATTTCTTTTTTGTTTTTTCATTTAAATATGATTTTTTGTAGTTTATATAATTTTTGTAGTTTATTTTTAATTATATTTAAAATAAGAATTATTTATTTATTATTTTCTATTTCATTTCATATTATATATCTTTCTGGAATATCATAAAAATAAACTTCATTATCTTATTTAATATCTTTTATATTTAAATTAAAATCATTTTCATTATATTTAGTATATATATTAATATATATCTAAAATAATCTATCCTCTGTATTTATAGAAGAAGCTGCAACTATTGGACTTGTTATTAATAAGGACAAATGTAGCTACTAGACTACTCTTAAAGAAAATTCATCTTTAAATACACGGTGGTAGGCCCTAAAGGATCTACCAATATCCTCCTAGTATAAATATCTAGGCATGTAGGAAAGCCCTACTATATAGGATAAGGCCATTAAAATTCAACTAACCGATGAATATTTTAAAAGAGTGAGGAAGCTTACATTAACTAAACTTAATGGTAGTAATATGGTTAAAGCCATAAATACCTTAGCTGGAAGCCTTTTCTAGTATTCATTCGGTATAGTTAATTGGAATGAGTCGGATCTTAAGAAGATAGATGTTTAGACTAGGAAGATATTAATGGAATGTAAGTTCCATTACCAAACTGCTTCAATAGAGCGGTTGTATTTAAAGAGAAGATTTGGTGGTCGTGGTTTAGTCTCTATTCAATAGAGATGAAATGGTTCTATTTAGAGACTAGTTCATAAGATTAATTAGGAGATAGAGACATACTAGGATGGAGAAATCCGAAAGGAATTTCTCTTGAGTATGTTATAGGCTATCCCTAAGAAAACTTATGAAATATCTCAATGGTATCAACCTCAACCTTTATAGTAGTATAGTCAATGTGTAATGTAGAAAATAGAGTACTTAAGGGAGGTAGCCTTATCGGCTGCTAATGATTTTAAGACGTCTATAGGATACTTACATCAACCGAAAAATGGTCCTAGGGAAGAGGCTTTAATAACCCTTGCTTAGGATACATTAGGTAGACGACTATACTAGAAAAGGTGTAATTGTAGTAATCATCCTCAAACCATAGAGGCGATTGCTGTCAGATGCAATACTTATAGTAAATTTATTTGATCATTATCCGGAATCTGTCCTAGAGTCAGTGAATGGTAATGTGAAAATATTATGAGATACACCTATTTAGACTGATAAGAGATTATCAGATGAATAGTTTATATCACATAATGTTCCTGATATTGTAGTCCTGGATAAGAGTAAGAAAACATGCTGAATCATTGAGATTACGGTCTGTAGTGATAGGTATGTTGCCTTAAAGAAAAGAGCTAAAAAAGAGAGATACCTTCCATTGGCAACTGAGTTGGGTCTACTCTGAGACGTGAAGACTATTGTTGTTCCAGTAGTTATAGGTGTCTTTGGTGCTGTTACAAAGAACTTCAATCGTCTGATTTCAGAGGTCATACCTGCCAACATAGGCAAGTAGGTGGTCCATAGAGCAATCCATGGAACATTAGATATCGTCTGGAGGAGTAAAGGTGCATAAGGCGACCATTAGAAACATTAAATAAATAATTAATTTTTAAAAATTATATTATTAAAAAATTATTTGAATCATATAAATTATAACTTGTAGATGGTATATTAATTACAGGATAATTATATATTTGATTATTCGAATTCTATGGATTATAACTTATAAATGATGTATTTATTTTCTATTTTTTGTTTATTATATTTAACGTTTTATCCTAATTTATATTCGTAATATCAGAAATTTTCCTTTTTGTTAATATTTTGTCATTATCTGTATTAAATACAATATGTATTGAAATTATATAAAATATAAATATAAATGTATATATATTTCTTTTAAGATTTAAATCTCTCTTTTTTAACTATTTTAAAAAGTTATAAAGTTTCATATATTTCTCAAAAAATAATATCCATTATGATATCAATAATTATTTAAAATTTTCATAAATTTAAAATTTATTTTTTTAATAATTTTTATTATCTTCATAATAATATAAATACAAAGATATTTATTATTCTGTTTTGTTTAAAAAAAATCTAAAAAATTAATTAATTGAATTATGAAAATAATGAATTTATTAATGTAATTAGTTTCTTTTTTATTAATTGTATTTTCTATATTTTTGTTTCTTTATCTTCATTTGTTTCTTTATCTTCATAATCTATTTTGTATAATTTAAAAACTCTATCATATAAATTCTTAACATTTTCATTTGATAAGTTTAATCCTGAATGCATACGCTCTATAAAAGAATAAAAATATACTAATCTAAATAATGTTTTATTTATATTATAATTATTATTTATTTTATTATTATTTTTATAAAGGAAAGGAATGTCATTAATATTATTTTTATTTATAAAATTAAAAAACTCAAGTCCTATTTTATTTTTTTTTGATTTATAAAATAAAAGATATTTTATAGATGATATTATATAATCAAAGTTTTCCATGTTTTCTATTCTATTAATTAATTCTTCATAGCTACTCTATTTAAGTCTTATCTATTCATAGGTTATAATATGATCCTTTATTTTATAAAATTCTGAATTATATTGAAATTTCATATATTTTATAAATGATTTTGAATCCCATTCTACTTTAAATAATTTATATATTAGTCTATATATAAAATAATCGTATTGATTATATAATAATGTTTTATTTATTGTTAATATATAACATATTTTTTCTAATTTTTCTTTTTTCATATTTAAATAATTTGGTTTAATCATACATTGATTAAATAATTCTAAATTTTCAGAAATATCTTTATTAGGTATTATTTCTTTATACGAAGATGATCATATTTTTTTATATTTTATAATAGAATTTAATGTATTATTTTCTATAAATTTATATTCTTCTATATTATAATTAATTAACTATATATCTTCATTATTATAACAGTTTTGTATATAATTAGCTGAATTCTATAAATTATAATTTGTAGATGGTATATTAGTTTTAGGAGAGTTTTCTATATGATTATAAAAATTCTATAAATTATAACTTGTAGATAGTATATTAGTTGTAGGATAGTTTTCTATTTGATTATAAAAATTCTATAAATTATAATTAGATGACTGATTAGTTACAGGATAATTTTGTATATTATTATAAGAATTCTATAAATTATAACTTGTAGATGGTATATTAATTACAGGATAATTCTATATTTGATAAGAATTCTATAAATTATAACTTGTAGATAGTTGATTAATTTTATACTAATTTTGTATATGATTCTATAAATTATAACTTGTAGATGGTATATTTATTTTCTATTTTTTATTTATTATATTTAACGTTTCATCCTAATTTATATTCGTAATATCAGAAATTTTTCTTTTTGTTAATATTCTATCATTCATATATCTATCATTATCTGTATTAAATACATATTGTATTGAAACCATATAAAATATAAATATAAATGTATATATATTTCTTTTAAGATTTAAATCTCTCTTTTTTAACTATTTTAAAAAGTTATAAAGTTTCATATATTTCTCAAAAAATAATATCCATTATGATATCAATAATTATTTAAAATTTTCATAAATTTAAAAATTAAAATTTATTTTTTTATTAATTTTTATTATCTTCATAATAATATAAATACAAAGATATTTATTATTCTGTTTTGTTTAAAAAAAATCTAAAAAATTAATTAATTAATTGAATTATAAAAATAATGAATCTATTAATGTAATTAGTTTCTTTTTTATTAATTGTATTTTTTATATTTTTGTTTCTTTATCTTCATAATCTATTTTGTATAATTTAAAAACTCATAATACAAATATGGAAAATGATTAGAATATTAATTCGAAAATTTTCCATAAAAAGCACTTCCTTCGACCCAGAAATGGGAAGAAGGAAGTGAAGGGACCTCCATCAGGAGGATAGTCCTAGTCTAAGCCTGACTAGAAGAATAAAGGAGTTGAGACAGATCACTCCTTTATTTTAACTGATAGTAATAAGGGGTTCGAATCCGATCAACCCCTTATTACTACTAATATTTTTAAGACATCAGTTTTAAATGTTTCTAATGGCAGTTCCACCACTAATTACGAGTAGGATCCTCAAGACTCTTATATGACCTTTCCTAAATAGGGGGTGGTGGAATCAAGCCCTATAAAACTCTACCCTATGTCATCCTCATATGATGACGGGAAAGGCGCAGTTCGAACCTCCTCCAATAAGAGAAGAAAAACTGATAGGGATAGTGATTAGTCTATCCCCAATCAGCCAGAACACATCCGGCCATGTGGTACTAATCAAAAATCACATGTGGGTGTTGATGTCCGAATATCAACATCCAACTCCGACGTACGTCTTAGACTCCTTGCTAAGATAGAGAACTCATGAGATTAGATGTCTGACATCGAAGCTCGTGAAAATCTATTAAGGCTCGACAAGCTCAGTGGAAGGTATGACATCATTTCAAAGATAAATGATGCCATGACCTCTCTATTAGCCTCTGATGAGATTAAGGCTTTAGATAAGGATAACTTCTCTATAGAAGTTATTAATTATCTAACTTACATCGGTGGTATCATTTACAAGGATATTGTAAATGGTACTAAGTCCAGGTCATCTATTTAGGTTGTTGGTGCGTAGACCAAACCCACCAAGAGATCTTTTGTCAGTGAATTGGGTCGTTATCTCAACTCCTTACAAAAGACACTCAATAAAGTTAAACTCATTAAGAGAGAATCACGCAGACTGAATCATTGGAGGACATTGACCTCCAATGAAGAAGCTGCTGATGACCGTAGTGTGATTTAGAAGATCCAATCACACTCGAAAAGGGAGCATAGAAAGAACTCTTGTAGGGAATTCTATACTCAAAACCACCTTTTCGAGACTAAAGAGGGTTTATTAGAATAGATTTAGTTAAAATATAGAATTGTTACAATGTGATTGATTCATTATTTCTACTATTATTCGGTTATGATTTAGTCTCTATTTAATAGAGATGAAATAATTCTAGCTAGAGACTAGTTTATAAGATTAATTAGGAGATAGAGTATTTAAGAGAGGTAGCCTTATCGACTATTAATGATTTTAAGATGTCTATAGACTACTTATGTTAAAGAGAGAGATACCTTCTATTATTAATTGAACTAGATATACTCTAAAATGTGAATATAGTTGTTATTTTTGTAGCTATAAGTATTTTTACAAAGAACTTCAATCATCTGATTTTAGAGGTAATACCTACTAATATAGATAATTAGATGATATATAAAGTAATTCATAGATTATTAGATATCATTTAACGGAGTAAATTTGTATAATATAAGTGCTAGAAAATAATCAAGTAATCAAGTTTTAAAATTATTCCATAAAAAAATTCTTTTATTTTTAATGAAAACATATTTATGATTAAATCTAATAAAAAATAATATATTATAATAAAAATACTTAAATAATATTTTTAAAATAGATTTCCATATATCAAAAATGATCAGAGTATTTTTTGTATTTACTATCTTAATAATATTACCCCATATTATATAAAATTATTTATTAAAAATTTATAAAAAATAATATATAAAAAATAAAAAATAAATATATAAAATTTTTGAGTTAATACTTAAAATAATTTATTTAAAATATATAATTAAATTATTAGATAAGGATTATTATCAATCAAGACCATCTAAATTTTTAAAAAATTATTAGTTTTTTATATATCTAAAAATTATTATAGTTATTAATTTAAAAAACTAATATATCTTTTATATAATATTTTTTTTAAATTTTCTATATTAAAATGGATATAATTTTTATATTTTAAGTTTTATAGTTTTACCACTAAAAATATTTAAAATGAAAACATATTTAATTATATATTTTATATATATACAATAGAATATATATAATAACAATAATATATCTTTATTAAATAAAAAATATCTTGATATATGATATTTTAGTATTACACAATTATATATTAATGAAAATTATTATTTATATATGAAAGAAGAATTTTATCAATTTAAAAAACTAATAATAAATAAATCTTGATATCAAAAAATGAAAAATAGTTTTAGTTATGAATATAAAAAAATACTGAGATTAAAAAATTTATATTATATGTAAAAGATTTTAATGAAGAAAAAGAAAAAATAAAAATATTTTTTTCAGATAATGCAAAAAAATATTTTGATTGAATAAAATATATTGTTTTTGTTATAAATAATTATATAAATAATATAGATATTTATTTTGAATATATCGATAGTATAAAAAATATAAAAATAAAAAAATAAATATATAAAATTTTTGAGTTAATACTTAAAATAATTTATTTAAAATATATAATTAAATTATTAGATAAGGATTATTATCAATCAAGACCATCTAAATTTTAAAAATTATTAGTTTTTATATATCTAAAAATTATTATAGTTATTAATTTAAAAACTAATATATCTTTTTTATATAATATTTTTTAAATTTTCTATATTAAAATGGATATAATTTTTATATTTTAAGTTTTATAGTTTTACCACCAAAAAATATTTAAAATGAAAACATATTTAATTATATATTTTATATATATACAATAGAATATATATAATAACAATAATATATCTTTATTAAATAAAAATATATCTTGATATATGATATTTTAGTATTACACAATTATATATTAATGAAAATTATTATTTATATATGAAAGAAGAATTTTATCAATTTAAAAACTAATAATAAATAAATCTTGATATCAAAAATGAAAAATAGTTTTAGTTATGAATAAAAAAAAAAATACTGAGATTAAAAATTTATATTATATAAAAAGATTTTAATGAAGAAAAAGAAAAATAAAAATATTTTTTCAGATAATGCAAAAAAATATTTTGATTGAATAAAATATATTGTTTTTGTTATAAATAATTATATAAATAATATAGATATTTATTTTGAATATATCGATAGTATAAAAAATATAAAAAATAAAATATTAAATATTTTTAATAAATATATTCAAGATATGTATAAAAATATATGAATGAAATCATATAAAAATTATGAAAATATGTGTGTTTTTGATAAATTAGAAAACGATTTTCAAAAATTTTCATTTCCAATGATAGAAAATAATTTTTATATTGATTCAGTGAATGGATTACCATATTATTTTATTGATGAAAGTGATCAATCTGAAGATGAAAGTAATTATCATTATTTAAATAAAGATATAATTAAAAAAATATTAAATATAGAAATAATAATAACAGAATTAATAAAAGATATTGATATTTTAATTAATAATATATTTGAATATTTTAATATAGAAACAAATATAATAGATAATGATTTAGAAGAATTTGAATTATTTAATAGATTAAATATAAAAAAATCAACTTCATTATATGATGATCAAACTAAAAATATATATAATAAATCTGAATACCAAGAATTAAATTAGGATTTTTTAAAAAAAATTAAAAAATATATGAAATATTTAAATAATATATTAAAAATATAGTATAATTTATCTGATAATTATTCTATATATGTTTTAAAATAGATAGAATTTGATAATAATTTATTAAAATTAAATATATATGAAATTTATAATTAGTATCAAATAATTATAAATTAGTTATTAAAATTATAGAAAGAAATAATTAAAATTTATAATCAATTAATATATGGATTTTATAAAAATAATTTAATTCATAAAATAGATCTAAATAATATTGGAGACATATTAATATATATTAATAGAATTAAAATATTATATTTATGAGTTTTATATTTTATATATAGAATTGATATAAGTCTAAATCCTTATAAGGAAAATATAATATTTTTTCATTTAAATCAAGATTTAAAATATCAATAGAATAATAATAATATAGAAAATTCAAATTTTAATAAAATAAATTCAAAATCTCTTATAAATCAAACATTATATAAAATACAAATAAAAATATTAGAAATAGAAATAAAAAAATGAAAAAATTTTAAATTTACTGAAAAATTATGTAAAAAATATAATATTTTTTATAAAAAAATAGAAACAAAAATTCTCATAAATATATATAACAATAATATAGTTAAAAAATTTAATAATTTATTAAATGAAATGAAATGAAAAATGAAAGTTTTTTATTATAATAACAAAGAAAATATTAATAATGAAAATTATATTTTTATATCTAATAAAAATAATGAAAAAGAAATTGAAAAAATTATAAATAATAATATTAAAAACAAAGAAGAATTATCAGAATATATTGAAAATAATAAATTAAGAAAAATATATATACATAAAAGTATTATTATATAAATTAAAAAATAAAATATTAATTAATTATTATTTTATTTATTTTACTAACTTATATATAATTCAAATATTTTTAATAGTATAAATTTTTAATAATAGAAATAATAATTGGATAATAAAAATATAGGTTTATATAATATTAGATAAAAAATTAGAATATATTTACTATTATAACATTTTTAAATTTATATATAGTAATAAAAATTATAAAATTAGATATTTATTTTTATATATAATAAAAATGATTAATAATAATTGGATTATGTATTATTATTTTTTTATTCTTTTATATATTAACAAGATATTAGTCTCTTTTTGAAAGTCATATTCTATTATAATCCTATTATTATTTATATATAACCTGAAATTAAAATTATATTTAATCATTAAAAATATATTATTTAAAATTTAATATTTTTTAAGTTATATTTTTAATATTATTTAATTTATTTAGGAGAATAAGATATAATTTTTTTAAAAACAAATTAAAATAATATTTTTTATTATATAATTAAATTTTTTAACATATTTCTTATTTATAAAAAATAAATATTTTTTGGTATTTTAAGTATATATTTTTATATTTCATAAATTTTTATTAATTTATTTAATATATTGAATTTTTTCTATATTTTTATTATTATTTATATATGTAAAATTATTTTTTTATTTTTAAATATTTTCTATATTATTTTATAAAATATATTAATATTTAACTAATTTACTATAAAAATATGTTTATCTTTAAGTTAACAAATATTATTTTATATAAATTAATTTGATATATATTTTTAAATAATATAAATTATAATTATTTATATGTATATATAATTTTATATAAAAATATTTAAAATCATAAATTTAAAATAATAACTCTATAATATTTATTTTTAAAATTCTTATATATAGTTTAATGAATATTCTAAATAATTATAATAATTTTATTTTTAAAATCTATAATATTTTTTGATTTAATATTTAAATTAATAAAATTTTTAAATCATTTTATTATAAATATTATATATTGTTTATTTTTATATTTTTTAACATATTATAATAATATTATATTTTAATATTTAATGAAAGAATATAATATTTCATTAATTTATCCAATTTTTTATTTTTTAATTATATATATTAATTTAATTATATAGTATATATTACAATATTTTTTTATTAATAATTTATTATTATATATATTATTCTTTTTCTTTCTAGTATATATATTTAATAATAAAAATATAAATATAGAAAATTATTAGAATGAATGTAAATTCCAAATTTTTATAAATATTCAATATCTTTTAATTAGAAATGATGAGAAGAAAAAAGTTAAAAGACCTCCAGAAGAATAATAGTCCTAGTCTAAATTTAACTATAAGAATAATGGATTAGAAATAGATTAATCTATTGTTATTTCTAATAATTTTAATTTAGTTTCATTATCAAGATTGTTAGTGTGTAACTTAAAACTAAAAAAGAGATCCTTTATCAGTAAATTATGTCATTATCTCAACTCTATACAAAAACACTTAATAAGAGAGAATTAAGAAGACTTAATCATTGAAGAACATTGACCTTAAATAAAGAAGTTATTGATTATAATATAATTTATAATCATATTAAATATTTTTTGATAATTATAATAATATGATTAAAATTAAAAATTATTATATAATAAAAATTTATATAATGATATATTATTAATAAAAATATTTTGATATAAGTCATTTATTAATATGTGAATTACATATTAAATTAATTAAATAAATTAGAAAATAAAGATTTAAAAAAAATCAGAATATATAATTTTTATAGTGATATTTGTAAATATTTAACTTTTTAACACAAAATTATTATAAAAGATGAAATTAAAATTAGTATTAATTATATTTATTATTAATAAAATAAAAAACATTTCAAAACAAAATAAATTAGATCAATATATAAATATTATTATTAAAAGCTTTAATGAATTAGAAAATATAACTAAAGATGAAAATTTATTAAAAACTTTTTTAGATGAAGAAAATTGAAATTTAAATAATATATCTAATAATCTCTAGAATTGATATGAGAAAAAAACAATGGATATAAATCATAAAATAATAAAGGACAAAATAAGTAATATAAAATAGAATATTAACAATATAATTTCATTAAAAGTTAATAATAAAAATAAATTAAAAGATTTATTAAAAAAATAAATAATATAAAGTTAAATGAAAAATCAGATTGAATATTATCAGATATAGAAATAGAAAAAATATTAGATGATTCAATAATAATATTTTATCATAGAAATATATCAGACTTAGATAATAATAAAGGATTATCATTTAATATAAAAGTATATACTAATGAAAATAAATTATTATATAAAATAGAAATAGATAAAAAAGAAATAAAATATAAAGTTATTGAACAAAATCCAGATTATAATATAGATATAAATTAGAATAAATATTATTCAAATGCCTTAATTATAAAAATCTTTTTTAAAGAAGATGAATTTATATTTCAAAATTTAAAATCAGAAATTAAAAATAATATTTTAAATAATAAAAATATAAAAGATGAATTTAAAAAAATATTTAGCAATAATAATATTGAAGATTTTTTAAAATCGATAAAAAATTAAAAAAAGATATTATTAAAAATACATATATATTAGAAAGACAAAGAAGATAATAATTTTAAAAACAATAATTTATATAAAATAGTAGATAAAATAAAAATAAAATCTAAAAATAAAGATAATGATATAATAATACAACAATTTATAGATAAATTAGATGGTTTTTGTATATTTACAAAAGATGAAATAGATGAAGTTAAAGAATATGTAAAATCTATAGATAAAGATATTTCAAAAGAGTTTAATATAGAATACGAGTAGTTTATTAAAAATATTAAAGATTATAATAAAAATGGATGTTGATCATTTTTAAATGTACCATATAATATAAATGAGTTTTTAGAAAAAAAATTAGAATCTATTATAAAAGAAAAAATAAAAACATATAAAGATAATTTACTAACTATAAAAGATATAATAGATAAACAAATATTTATTGATATTACTATTGAAAGTAAAAATAAAGGTAAAAATAAATGAATAATAATATTTATAATAATACTATTATTATTAATTTTAGTTATTATTTTAATAATACTTATATTTTGTAAAAAAAAGAGAAAAAATAGTTTAGAACATAAAAAATAATTAATTTTATAATTAATATGAATAATAATTATATTAAAAGATAACAATATTTATATTATTATTTTATTATTTATAATAATGCAAAGAATATTAATTTAAAATTATTATTATTTTATAGAAAATATATTTTAATTATACAGATTATTTTATAACTGATTATTAGAGAATAAAAACAAATAATATTTTTTAAAAAGATGTATAAAAATAAAAATTTTAGAGAATATTTTATATATAAATATTTAATAATAATCAAATATTATTTAGAAGAAAAAATTTATTCTAGTATTAAAAAATAAATAATAAAAAATAGATGATATTTAAAATATAACTTTAATAAAAAAAAAATTAAAGAATTTAAAGATATTATTATAGTTAATATAAAATGAAAATATTAAATTTATTATTACTATAAAAATTTATTAAAACATTAAAGAAGGATAAAAAAATAAATAGTCAATTATCTAGTATATTTATTTGATTAATAAAAATAATAAAAGATATAATATAATGATATTAAATATCAATTTAGAGATATAGAAAATATTTAAAATTTTAAATAAATAAATTTAATTTATTATTATTTATAAAGTTGTTATTATTTAAAATTTTATAAATATTTATAGAATTAGAGTTGTTCAATATATATTTATAAATAGATTCATTTTTTATAATATAATTTTATTATTAAAAATTATATTATAAATCAAGTTAAAAAATAGTAGAATTTTATTAATAACAGTAGATATATTAAGTAGATATAATATTTTATACATATAAAGAGATCATATGAGTCTCTATAGCTAATACTTATATAACATTAATTTTTACAAGTATTAAAAAAACATAAATTTAAAACTAATCAATTTTTTATATATCAATTTTAAAAATAAATTAATAATATTAAAAAAATAATAATATTTTTTAAAAAGATGTATAAAAATAAAAATTTTAGAGAAGATACTATATATAAATATTTAATAATAATCAAATATTATTTAGAAGAAAAAATTTATTCTAGTATTAAAAATAAATAATAAAAAAATAGATGATATTTCAAAATATAACTTTAATATAAAAATTAAAGAATTTAAAGATATTATTATAGTTAATATAAAAATGAAAATATTAAATTTATTATTACTATAAAAAATTTATTAAAACATTAAAGAAGGATAAAGAAAATAAATAGTCAATTATCTAGTATATTTTTATTTGATTAATAAAAATAATAAAAGATATAATATAATGATATTAAATATCAATTTAGAGATATAGAAAATATTTAAAATTTTAAATAAATAAATTTAATTTATTATTATTTATAAAGTTGTTATTATTTAAAAATTTTATAAATATTTATAGAATTAGAGTTGTTCAATATATATTTATAAATAGATTCATTTTTTATAATATAATTTTTATTATTAAAAATTATATTATAAATCAAGTTAAAAAATAGTAGAATTTTATTAATAACAGTAGATATATTAAGTAGATATAATATTTTATACATATAAGAGATCATATGAGTCTCTATAGCTAATACTTATATAACATTAATTTATACAAGTATTAAAAACATAAATTTAAAAACTAATCAATTTTTTTATATATCAATTTACAATAAATTAATAATATTAAAAAATAAAGGAATATAAAATAAATAAAAACATTAAATAATAATATTATAATTTATATATTGATCATTAATTTTAATAGATAAAATATTTTTTAAACTATATTATATATACTTTATAATTACAATAAATTAATATAATTTAAATATACCCTAGAATAGGATAATCTTTAATTAATTAATGATTAAATTTTAATAAAAAATATTTTGCTATTACGATTTACGGATTCCATTCTCATTTTTTATAGATCTTTTTAATATTTTTTTTATTAAAATTTCTAACAATCATAATAATGCTCAACTATACTAATTAATAAATTCTATAACACTAAAATATCTTAAATCTAAGTTTTTAATCAAAAATTATGAATATACATAAAAAGTATAATAAAAATACTTAGATATAAATTAATATCTATTATAGATCTATATATTCTATTAAATATATTTAATATTAATATATCGTATAATTGTAATATAGTTGAAAAGTAAAATTTAATATTTTTAAAAAAATTATAATAGATATATAATATACAAAAATATAAATATACAAAAATTAACTCTATTAACTATTAATTTTTTATAATTTTGATTATAAATTAAAATTATAAAAAATAAAATTATTATAATTTAGAACAAATAATATAAAAAATTATTAAGTCATATTATATAAAATATGTTTATTTTTTATATTATCTCTGTTATAACAACAAATGATAAAATATTGCAAAATACTCAAAAAATCTTTTAGAAAAAGAATTATCAAACATGAAATATTATTTAATACATTTAAAACATAATATGAAACTTGAAATAAAAAAATCAAAAAAGAATTAATATGATATAATAATTATATTTCTAAGCATTAGAATATATTTTAAGCTTGAAATAACTTACAATTATCTTATAAAGATATTTGAAGAGAGTATTTAGATTTAATAAATTCAAATCAAATATAGAATGATTTAAACAAAATAAATATTATTAAAAAATTGAAATCTTATTTAGAAAGTTATTTAAATCAAATTAATATAAATCTTTATATAGATAAATATGAATAGTGTGAAGATAAATTAAAAAATTTATTATCAAATTTACTTGAATATGAAAATAAAATTGTATACATACTCTTTAGAAAAAAATATATCTATAAAAAATTGAAATAGAATATTATCAAGATATCAAAATATTATAACTTTAGATTTAGAATTATTAAAATTTACTCATTCAGATATTGAAGATGAATTTTTAAGTACAGAACAAAAAGATAGATCTTTTAGAATGATAATTTATATAAATACAAAAGATATATATTATATAATATATTATCAAAATATAGATATTCAATATATTTAGAATTATATAATGAATTAGAATAGTTAAAAAATTTTAAAGAAATTATATTAAGAAAACTTCATTAGAGTATATATTATACTAATATAGATTTAATAAAATTTTCAGATTTTTTAAATAAAATACCAAACAGTTCCCAATAAATCAGATAATAATTAATAATTTTTACTTTTATTTTTTAAAATTTAAAAATGAATAATTATTTTTATAATATTAATACTATATTTTATAAATATAATATTTAAAATAATTATTATAATATAATTATTTTTACTAATTAGATATTTATTATAAAAAATATAAGATTATAAAATCATAATATCTTAAAATGATTTAACCTATTAAAAATATGATGCTATATTTTACTTATAGATGATAGTAAAATCATAGAATAATTTATTATAAAAAATTAATTTAAAATACATAATATTTAATATAAATAAAAAAATGATTATATATTTTATATATCAAAAATATGAAATTATCAAAAATATAAATTAGATTTAATTAGAAAATATTATATAAAATATTATAAATTTATATATTATGCAAAAATATCTTATAGATGATTATAAATATAAATTATATAGAAAATACATAATAAAAAAGAATATATATTATATATTCAAAAAATATTTATAAATATATTTATTTAAAGTTTTAAAAATAAAATAAAATATAATAAATTTTTATTATATAGAAGAATAAAAAAAGAATAGTATATAAGTTAGTAATATAAATTATTATTTTAAATAAAATAATAAAAAATATAATAAATTTACAAATAATATATTATAATAAAATGTTATTACTATTATTATATATTAAATTTATTAAAAAAATATTTATTCCGAATTTTAATAGAAATAAATTCAGATAAATTAAAGACTCAAAATAAATTAAAAAGTATTTATAGTTTAATAAAAATAATAAAAAATTTTATTTAATTTTTTAAAATTTCAATTAATCCTTATTTATTTATATAAAAATGAATATTTTTAATATAACCTTTATTGTATATTTATATATAACTTAATAGCCTAAAATATTTTATTGTTATTATATAATTATTACATTATAATATATTCGTTTTATTATTTAATAATAAATTATTTTATATTAAAAATATAATACCTTTTTTTATTATTTAGAAAATTAATAAATATTATATGTAATTTAATTTAAAATAATATAAATTATATATCTATATATAATATATTAAAAAATATTGGAAAAATAATTAAATATTATTAATAATAAAAGATATAGTAGTTTTAAAATTTTTTATATTGGATTTGCTTTTTTAACATTGATAATATTACATGGTTTATTTTTTATATATATTTATAATATTAGTCAAAAGATAAAAAACAAATACAATAGCTATATATTAATACCTTACAAAAAACTGAAAAAAATATATAATAATAATATTAATAAAAAATAGAATAAAACAGAAATAGATAATTATACAAAATTAGAATCAATATAGTTAATAGATGAAGATATAAAATAGACAACATATGATGATTATAAAGAACCAGAAATAATTAAAGAAATATTATTAATAAAAGATACTATAGTTAGTGTAAATCAAATCAAATATTATGATACATTATTTGATGAAAATAAAAAACGTGAAATGAATGAAAAATTTATAGAAAATAAAGAGTATATATATTTATGCTTATTTTATATGAAAATTATAGTCAAATGAAAATTTTAAATATAAATATGAAGATATAAAATCACTTAAATTTAATAACCATATAAGTCTTATAAAATCTCTAAAATATAAAGAAGAAGCAATATATTATATTAATATTTCTAAAATTTTAAATAAAATGAGTTTTAGAAAATTTAATCCAGATGAACTATAGTAGATATATGATTATTGTTTTAATTTATCTTATTTAACTATAGTTACTGAAAAAATAAATATGTATTTTAAAGAATATATATAGTTTGATTGAATTAAAATATATAGTAGTTCTGATATAGAACTATTTAAAAAATAGATAAATTTAATAATTGAAAAATATTTCTTTTCTCATAGAAGATTTATAACAATAAAACAATATGAAGATAGTATAAAGAATTTAACAGAATCATTTTCTGAATTAATTAAAATGCAAAAAACAAAATTAGAAAATTATAAAAGTGAATTATATAAATTAAATCAATAGAAAAATATTGTATATAAAGAAATAAATGAAAAATATAAAAAATTTATTATCTGAATCTGATAAATTATATAGATTTGAAGAATATATTCTAAATTATCCTCCAATAGAAATATCAGATAAAACCGAAGAATTAGTAGAAAAATATTCAAAAAAAATATTTTTCTCTAGTAAATATTAATGGGCAAATGTTACATTAGATGATATATTTGATTAGGAAAAACTTGAATTTAAACAATATATTTTTAAAAATATCAAATTTTATAAATATATAAATATAAACTATGAATAGTTTATAGATAGTTAGAATAGTACTAAAGATGTATATAACAAATTATTTATGAAATTTATAGAAAATAAAAATGGGGAACGAATTTTTTTAGATATTGATTTTTTTGAACAAATCAAATATTTGAATATTTTGAAAAAATTATTATAAATATAAATGAATTAGAAAGTTTAACAGATATAAGAATATATAATTGAAATGACATTAAAGAAAATAAATATAGAATGTTTAAAATTTTATATTATTATCTAATAGGCTTCGAATCATATTTTTTAAATTAAATTAAATTATTTTTATTTGTAAATTATTCACAATTATTATAAAATAAAAAATTATATTCTATCTCTTTATTATTGATTAATAATAATTTTAAAAAAGTTTAAAAATAAAAATTAATCAAATATTGTTTCCTAAATATTCATTATCTATGTTATATATAATTATAATATTTTTTTTAAAAATAAATTAGAATATTCTAAATATCTAATAAATAATGAATATAATATAGATAATAAAATATTAAATATTATATAATGATTAATAACTAATGTATAAATATTATAATTTGTTGAATTACATTATATAAGTATTTTATAAATATACAATAAAATAAATTTAAAAATGTTAAAAAACTATTATAAATTATAATGATTTATATTTATTAAAAATAAATAAATATTTATAATATTATCATCTCCTACTTCTAGACTTATTATTATAAAACTAAAAGAAATATATAAATTTATATTTATTTATATAAATAAATATGTTCAATAGAATATACATCAATTTTATTTTATTTTCAATAGTTTTTTTTGATAATTTAAATATAGAAATGTTTTATTAAAAAATATAATATTCTTCAAATAATATTTAATATTATTTTTTCCTATATATTATAACACTTAAAAAATATAATAAATATTAATATATTAATTATAAAAAGCATCATTAATCTAGAATTTAAAAAAATATTGAATAAAAAATTGATAAAATAATTGTTATTAATAAAATAACTAATAATAATTTAAATTACTGCTATTATATATTTATTATATCTTATGACTAATTTATCTTATTTAAAATAAATAATAATAAATATTTTTTAAAATTTTTAGAATTTTCACTTTTTATATTAATTTTATGTTTATAAAAATATAATATAAATATAAAGTAAGAATTTAAATATTATAATAAATCTGAAAAATTATTTAATTAATATATAAAAATATGTAAATATATACTTTTTTAAAAGTAAAAATAATACAAGGAGAAATTAAACTTCCGATCATTAGCACATAAGACAAATATATTAACCACTACTCTACGAGACCATTAATAATAGTTATTATAATTAAAATATTTAAAAAATCCAATAAATTATTATAAAATTATTAACTCTATCTAAAATATATTAAAAAAATTAGATTTTTATTTTTAAAATATTATTCTAAATAATTAATAACAAATATTAAAAATAAAACTATGTTTAATTTTAATATTATATTTTTTAAGATTTTTATAAGAATTTATATTGAATATAATTACATAAAAATTAATTATATATCCATATTATAAAATCAAATCTATTATCTAGATAAATCTCCAAATATTTTTAATTTTATATTTTTGTGTTTTTTATATAAAATTATTCATATATTTAAAAAAACAAAAAAATATTAAATAATATAATTTATTATAAAAATATGAAATAAAGATTGTTTTTTATTATAATTTAAAAATTTATATTTATATTGCAGTTTTTAAAAAATATAAATATGATTAGTGATAAAAATTCAATAGTTTTTTTATAATGATAATTTTTATTTTTATTTTTATTATAAAATGTAATTAGAATAAAAATTCTGTAGAAATTAATAAAGAGATGAATATTTATTTTAAATATTATGAAAATATTTATTTAAAATTTATATTAAAATTAAAAAATATTAATATAGAAGAAATAGAAGAAATATTTTATAATTGAAATTCAGAATATGAATTGTTTTTATTTATAAATAATATAATGATAAATCATATGATATTATATGAAATAAAAGATAAAAAAGATATTGAACCATTAATAGAATAGATTTTAATATTATATAACTATGTTGAAATGAATAATATAGAAAAATATAAAGAAATAAAAAATCAGGAAGATTTTTTATTATTTTTAAATAAATTTTTTGTATTATTAGAAGATATAAATAAGACAGTATAGTGTTTAAATAAGTATATGAATATAGAATAGGTAATAATAGATGAAAAAATTGAGATTGAATATATATTAATGAAAAATATTAAATATTATATGGGATGATATGAAAAATTAATTAACAATTTAGGAGCTGACTTAGTAAAAGATTATTATTATTTTCTAATAACAAATTTAATTAATATATAGAAAATATTAAAAATAATTAATAAAACAAATAATTATATAGAATTAGATTATATAATATATAGTTGATGTAGTTCTATTAATTTTTATTATATATATAAAAATTAGATAATAGAAGAAAATAGAGAAGAAATCAAAGATAGTTTAATAAAAACTGATATTATTATATATAAAATCATAAAAGATAATAATAATATAGAAAATCAATATGAAATATGAAAAAATGAATGAAAAAATATATCTAATAAAAATTATAAAGATAATATTAACTATAATTGAATTAATATAAAAATATTAATAATATTTATTTTTATAATATGTGTTATTATTATATTATTTTTAATTATAATTATAATAACAAAATAAAATATAAGATAGAAATTACTTTAAATTATATAAAAAACATTTAAATCATATTAATAATATAAAAAAATAAATAATTATAATTGTATTTTAAAATTTTAAAAAACTAATATAATCTAGTTATTCATATTAAAAGATATAATATAAAAATATAATTATCTAAATTAGATTATTTTTATATTATATTTATTAAAACTAAATAAATTAATATTTAATAAAGATAATAGATTAAATTTATGAATTTCAAAATTATTATAAAGAAAATTAATCGACAATAAAATATAAAATATTTTTATAAAAAATTAGATAAATTATAAAAGAAATTAATCATTTAATAAAAATATTTAATGTAATTTTAATATAATATTTAAAAATTATAATTTATAAAATTACTAATTACATAAATACATAAATTATTATTTTAGATCTCACTAATATTTTAATACATAAAAAGCATAATGTGATATAAAAAAATATTAAATCTAATATTAAAGACACTTTATACAATATTTAACTATATTTTATCAATGTTCCCAAATATATTTAAAACATTAGTATACTTATGATTATTTAGCTATCTAGTTTATATAAGTATACTATATATATTTATGTCATTAAAACTTATTGAGTTTGTTGATGGTATAATGGTATGTAATAGATTAAAAACTGGAGAAAAACATATAAGATTAAATACTATATTATTACCATAGATGCTATAGTATATAACAAAAATAGTAATATTTATATTTATTTATAGTATTATTTTTTTAATTAATATTCGAAGTAAAATAAAAACATATTTATATTAGTTAATATTAATTTCATATTATATAATAAGTTTTTTTCTATTTAATAAATATAATGAAAAAATATTTAATAAAGAAATTTTTAATTATAAAAAGGTACTATTATAGTATATTAAAAATTAGAAAAAATATCAAATAATACAATGTAATGAATTTATTGATGTAAAAGAATTAAATGGTATGGAAATAATAATAAATATTAATCAAAATTTAAAATTTTATTATCTATTAATAGTATCATATTCATTATATCATTTAATTAGATAGATTATTTATAATAGATTATTTGTTTTTAATCATAACATATGTATAAAACAAAAGAAGAAAACTATTAATAACAATAATAGTATAATCCAAGATATTATAAATATAATTGAAAATAATAGTATATATAAGAAAATTAAAAAGAAATATAATATTTGTAAAAAATTTATATCTAAATATTATAATATATTATTTTTTAAAATGTGTAAATTTATTTTTGAAAAAACAAAAAAAGTATATTAACTATAGTAATTTTTTGATTTTTAAATAAATAACATATTTAGTTATCATTAAAAAGGTAAATAAATTAAATTAAAAATATTTAAATTATACTAATAATTTAAAAAATATCCAATAAACATTAGGTTATTAATATTAAGCATAATACATATTGAAAAAATCCATATTTTTATAGAATTATTAAAAATAATGATTACGATAAAACTTATAAATTTATTAAAAATTTATTTTTCTTTCAAGTTATTATAACATAAGAAAATTATAATAATATATTTTTAAAAAAATTAATGTTTATAGTTTAATAAATTAATTTTTTTATAAAATTTAATCAAATTTTTAATATTTTTATATCATTATTCTTTACAATAAAAACAATAATATAAAATAAGATAAAATAGAAGAATATATATAATAATTTTTTAAAAATAAATTTCATAACAGTTTTCAAGACAAATAGTAAACATACCATACTGATATAACATTCTATTTATATACAGTATTTAAAAACATAAATTTAAATTAAGATTAATCTTATACAAGAATTTTTTTATCTCTTGATTCAATTAAATTAATAGATAAAAATATAAAGAATTATCCGTAATTATAATCAAATTAAAATTAATAAATTATAATCTTCTTCCTCTTCTTCCCCCTTTCTTTCTTACAGAATCTGTTGGTATAGGTGTTATATCTTCTATTCTACCAATTTTTAATCCTGATCTAGCTATAGCTCTCATAGCTGCTGAAGCTCCAGGTCCTATTAATCTAGAATAATTTCCTCCTCTTGCTCTTATCTTTATATGAACTGCTGTTATTCCAATCTTCTTTGCTCTTTCTGCTACATCCTATGCTGCTAACATAGATGCATATGGGGATGATTCATCCTTATCTGATTTAACCTTCATACCTCCTGTTACACGTGCTATTGTCTCTTTTCCTGTTAAGTCTGTTAAATGTATAAATGTATTATTTTTTGTAGATAAAATATGTAATAATCCAAATCTATGTCTTTGTTGAATCTCTTGCTCACCCATTATAATAAAAATAAATTCTTTAAGTTAAAAATATCATAAAAATGAATACAACAAATAACTTTACAATGATGAATACAACTTATAATTCTAATTCAAATATGATTTCAAATGATAATATTATTCTAGCATTAAGTAATCTTAATAAAATAACTCCAACCTTACAAAATATAAATGATAAACTTTCTTCTAGTATATTAAAATTATTAGATAAATCAAAATCAAAAACTGATAAAAAATTAAATCTTTATAGTAATATCTTAGATAGAATAAAAAATTCAAAATATAATCTAGAAAATAATTCAATTGATAACACAGAAAATATACTATTAGAATTTAAAAATATAACAGAAGAATATAAATTATTAGAAGAAGAATATAAAAAAATGAATAAAAAAGTAAAAAATCAAAAAATTTCAAATAAAACATACATAAATGAAAATATTAAAATACAAAATAAAATAAAAGATATAAATATAAAAAATAATGATCCTATTAAAAAATTACAATTGTTAAAATTAATAACAAATATAGATATAAAAAATAATAAAAAATATTTATTTAATAAAAAAAATTATACCATAGATATAATTGATATTAATAATGTAAATGATATATGATAGATAATAGAAAAATCTCATTTAAATTAAATTAAATTATTTCTTATCTTATCAATCACTCTCTTAATGTCTTTTGTCATATATAATTTTGTAAATTTTTGATTTACAAGTACCGTAATAATACTATTAATATTTTCATCATTTTCATATTCTTTATATTTTTTTATTATATAATCTAATATCTTCTATTCATTTATCTCATTCTCCTTTTCATCCTCTATTATAATATCTTCATTATTAGAAATAAATATATTCTCTTCTCTCTCACTCTCTATCTTCTCATTCTTATATATTCTTTTTCTTCTTTCCATTAACATTATAATTAATAAATTAGGATTCATTTTTAAATTTTCAAATAAATATTTTAAAACATCCTCAAAAAATAATAAATATCTATTATAAATCCTATATCTATATCCCTAACAATCCTAAATCTTATATAAATCTTTAATAAAATCATAAATAATATATAAATTTCTCATGTCTATAAAAAAATCTAAAAAATTATTTTTTATCTACTTTAAAAAATCTAATATATAAATTATTACCTCAATCTATTCTATACTTAATTCTCTATGTATCTCTATTAATCTTAAAATATTATATATTATCTCCTTATCCTATAATAAATAAAATAATTCTTTTCTTCTATCCTAAAATATTATACTTAAATTTTTAAAAATAAATAAAATATTAAATATTAACTCTATAGTATTATACTAAAAATAATATTTCTTAAGCTAATTATATATTAAACTTATTATAATCTCAATATTACTCTCTATACACTCTATCTATCTCTATTTCATATCTTTAATTATTAATTTCATATAGGTAGAAATAAATATTATAGGCCCTTCTATATATAACATCTATTCCTTATTCTTCTTTTTAATTTCTTCTAAATAATTATTAAAAAACTAAATACTATATCCGATTATCTAATTATCAAATATAAAATCATCAAATCTATATCTCATTAATAAAGATAATACAAAATAATAATATTTAGAAATGTTAATAATCTATTCATAATTTTTTTCATATACAGGATTAACATAAAATTTATTGTCAATTAAATATAATTTAATACTATTAAAAAATCTCAATAAAATTTTAATATTGTTCATTAAAAAATCCAATATTTCCTCTATTATTCTCTTCTCATTATTTTCTAATTCTATACTAAAAAATTTACTTTTTAAATATATCTTATTGTGACTATATATTTTATTACTCATAACAACATCATAATTTCCTATAAAAAATTTATTCTCAGGTAATCCAAATAAATTTTCAGAATTGTTTTCTATACTCTAATTACAATAAATATTTTTTATTATTCCTTTGTTCATTAATTTCGGATTAGATAATTCCGTTTTTCTTTTTTTATTAATTTCTTTATTCTTTATATAATCTTCTATCTCATTATTTTCTAATTTTAATAATATAAAACTATAATAAATTATCTCTAATATTAATATATTAATTCTAATATTTTCATCATCCATCATTAATATAAATAATTTGATTATTTTGTTCTAATTAAATTCATATAAAAAAGTTTTATTTAAATTTTTTAAAAATAAAATATAAGAAATATTTTTTATTATCTCTAAACATATTATTATTTCTTCTAATTCCATCTCTGTTCTATCCATAGGATCTGAATATTTTTCTATTATTCTTAATATCTATATAACTAATATTTTAAATAATTTATTATTAAGTAAAATATTTATTAATTTATACTATAAATTAATATCTGCTGTTTCTCTATTCATAGTTAATATATAAATAATATAAATAATATTTATCTTAATTTCTTTATTTTTTATTATTAATAAAATCTTACATATCATCTTATAAAATTCAGAATATTCTAAATAATAAAGTACCGTATTATTTTTAATCTTTATCTCTATCTCTATTAATATTTTAATTTTTTCCAATACTTTATCCATTTCTTTTGTTACATTTAATAAATTAATTAAACTTAATATCTATAATTTATACTAATCTGCTTCTTTATCACTACTTCAATATTCTTCATCATCATTGCTATTACTTCAATATTCTTCTTCTGTTGTCATTCAAATAAATAATTATAAATTGTGTAAAAAACAAATAACTTCAATATTATTAAATAAATAATTTTTATTTTTTACCTATAAAATACATTTCTATATATTAAATGAAAATTTGCTATTATTTTTTCATACTTCTATTATATTATCTATTTTTTTATATTTTGATACTATAAAATTATTAAAATACTATTTTTCATTATCCTATACAGAATATGAATCATTATCATCACTATTTAATTCCTCTTCTTCTAATCTTTCTATTTTAAATTTTTTATTTTCTTCCTATATATTATCATTTTCACTCTCATTAATAATTATCTCTTTTTTTTCTATTAACTTAATATTTTCTTTATATTTTTTTATTAATATCTTTAATAAATTATCTAATTTATTTTTTATCTTTATTGTTCCATCCAATTCAAACTCTAATTTTATACTAAATTTTTTTATAAAATTTTCATATTCCATTTTTTCTTTGTGCTTTTTAATAAAAATAATCATTCAAATTTAATTATAATAACTTAGAGTTGAGATGGTATAGTGGTATTACGTATGCCTAACACGCATAAGATCCCGGGTCCGATCCCCGGTCTCAACATTTTTAAATAGTTTGTAAATTTAAGCAAAATATACTTTAAAAATTAATTTGACTTTGAACTCATTGATTTGAAATTTTTTAATATAATAAAAAATAAATTTCTTTAATTTAACATAAATAATTCCTCTAAAATTCTATTTTCTTCCTCACTTAACTAAATGTCATTCTATCTCTTTATCCTTCCATAAAATACTTTAAACTAATTTTTTATTATCTCATCCTTTAATTTATTCTTATAACATTTTATATTATTCTACTCTATTAATTTCTTTATTCCTTTATTAGACATAGGTAATATAGTTATAAAATATGTTATTATTCTACATTCTTCTATATTATTCTCTAATATAACTAACTTATTACATAATTTATCTATTAATGCTGCTGTCTATCATATCTTATCTATAAACTCACTTAAATAAATTAATGTATCCTTTATATTTTCTAATTCCTACCTATATATTTTGTTTAATATCTCTGGTATACAATTATATATCTAATTTTTATTTTTCTTATGTAAATTATATAAAAACATTTTAACTATAGTTCTTATACTCTCTTCTTTATCATATAATAACTAACATATATATGGTAATACTTCCTTAACTCTTATTAAATCATTTAATATTAAATATATTCATATAGATATAGTCTACTTCTTCATATTTATATTTTCATCAAATAAAAATCTGCTTAATTTCTATATTCTGTTGTCCATCATATTAGGAAATCTAGAAAATAAATCTCCTATAGTAGTTATTATAATTAATTTTATACTTAATATCTTCGTATTATCTAAATATTTTATTATTAACTCTATATTATCCTAACAAAATTTATTTGATAAAATCATATATTTTGTTATAGTTAATATACTAACTATCTATAACTATTCATCATCATATTTTTCCCTATTTTCTATTATCCTATATATTAATGGTATTATACTATATAATAAACTCTCATATCCTAATAATATATTTTCCATACTATCAAAATATTTTTCTATTTCATAATCTAACATTGCCGTATAAGTAGTGTTAATATTCTATTCTATCTTGTCATATTTTTTTTCTTTATAAAATTTTTTCTTTCTTTTCATATCTTTTAACATTAATACTGAACTATGTCCCATTGTAAATATTGTTAATATTAATCTATTTCTATTAATTATTTTATCTAAATTAAACTTAATATAATCATTTAATATATTAACTATATCAATAGAATTATATAAATTGTCCAATATATTCTAAATAAATGTAAAATATTCCTTTAATATACTATCCTATTCAAATAAATCTATATATAAATTACTCTCATACATTATTCCTACTAAATATTCACTCTCTAAATTTAATTTTTTAATAAAATTAGATAATATACTTAACATCTATACTCTATCTTTTATCTCTTCAATTTTCTTTATTTCCTCTATTATAAATTTAATACTTTTTTCATTAAGAAATCTATTACTTAAACATAATATATTAAAAATATAAATTCTATACTCAGAATCTAAATATCTTTCCTATAAATACTATATAAATTCATACGGTATCTCCTCATTCTTTATCCTAAATATAGTCTCAATTATAATATTTAATATATAATGATCACATAATTCTAACTAAAAATAAAAATCTAATATACTCCTTATACTCTTCTCATAATTTCATACATATTCATCTCTCTCCTTATTATAATCCTTAATAAAAAATTTACAATAAAATGTATGTATTAACTCATTCAATATAATATCTTCTTGCCTATTACTCTATAAAACAACTAATTTTAATAATACTTTAAATCCTTTATTACTTAATTCAATTGATATATTTGATATAACTTTTATTAATTTTATAGTTTCTACTAATTTATTGTAAATAAATGTTGTACTACTTAATAATGATATATTTTCAACATATTCATTTATTAACTATTTAGAAACTATATCTAAACATTTTCCTATTATCTCCTTATATTCTTCTATATTCTATATCTATCTTATTATATTTGTTAATTCTATTATAGTCTATTTTCTTACCTATATAGATTTATCCTATAATCTATCCATAAATATTTCTATACATACTCTTATTATTTTGTCATCTAATATTTTTTTATTTATATTACTTAATACTATTATAACTTTTAATCTAGTAAATGATGATATATCATGCGAATGATCTCTTAATATATCTAAATAATAATCTCTATTCTCTTCATCTATCTTTATAATTTCCTCTATACATATTAATATAGAATTTCTTAACTAATAATGCTATGATTCTAAATTTTTATTAATTAATTTAAAATTTTTACTTAATAAAATAGGAAATTTAATCGATATTAACTCATAAAACTAACATATATTCTTCATAATCTCTAACTAATTTAAAAATCTATTATCTAATACATTTATTTCCTTTAATATATTAATTAAAAATTTTGTTGATTTAAATTCTTCCTATATAAATACAATTAATTCAACTATACTTTCTATTATTTCCTTCTTTTCTAATAAAATTGATACTAATGTTGATGAAAATGATATCTAAAAATTAAATTTTAATATTACCGTCATTAAATATCTATATATTAACTATCTACTAATTTCTATAAATCTCTTACTCTAATAAAATATATCAATACTATTTTTAAAATATAATTGTCCTAATTCATTTATTTTTTCTATTTTTTCTTTTGACTCTTCCCTTATATTAAGAAAATTTATTACGCACTAAATTATTTGATCGATATTATTTTTTTTATCATTACTTATTATCATTAATCCATTACATAATATATAACTCTATACCTTAATTAACCCCATATATTTATTAATTTTAATATCATTTAATAATATTTCATTAATATTATTACTATTTTTAATTATAGTATTAATTAATATCTACTTAATATTATAATTATATTTCTCATAACAATATAATACATTTATTATATTTCTAAAATAATACTCTAACTCATCCTCTGTTTCCACCTATCCCTACTATAATTTAAATAATATACCTTTTATTTTATCTTCTGTTAACATATCAAACTCTTTTTTATTATAATTCTCTATATCTATGCTCTCTATACCTTTCATTACTTCTATATTTTCTATTCCCATTTAAATTTATGTTTAATTTTATCACAAATATATTGTAGATTTATGAATTATAATGATCTAGTAAATAATGTAATGCAAAAATTAAATTCATATAATTTTAATAATATAATAATAGACTTAAAAAAATTATATGAAATTGAACATGATAATGATACTATCTATAATCTCATCATTGTACTCCTTCATAAGAAAAAATATAAAAAATTAAAAAAATTATTTTCCTTATATAATTATAAAGATTTTGATCATCTCTATTATGTATATTTATTTTAGATAAAAAATTATGATAAATGCATAGAATTAATATATAAAGATAACTTAATTTATAATAAAAATGGAATAATTCTTATTTCTCAAATATTAATAATAAAAAAAGATTATAAAAAATTTAATTTATTCTTATTAGAATTGTTGGAAAATAAAATAGAATTATCAAAAATATTTTCCTTCATTTTATACTTAAAAAAAATAAATAATTTATCCCCAGAAATAGAAAATAATTTGTTAAATATAGAACAAAATAATTTTATTAATACCTATAATCATATAATTTTTAATTTATATTTTAATAAATCCATAAAACAATCCTCTATAGATAATCTTAAAAAATTATCTATAAAAAATAATGAAATTTTTTATTTTAATAATTTAGCTATTTATCTTATTCTTGAATTGAAATATAATATAAATTTAATCGAAAATTTTTCTATATTAAAAAATAATAATTTTAACTCCCAAATTCAAAATAATGTTTATTATAATAACCTAATAAAATATAATAATAATACAATAAAAAATTCAAATCTTTATCCTTCATACCTATTAGATGATAAAGATATAATTATTTTAAATAATTCCATTCTTAATAAAAATAAAAAATATTTAACCCCACAAGATATAATAAATTTTGATAAAAAAATCAAAAAATGATCCAAAAAATCAAAAAGAAAATCAAACTATAATAAAAGATTAAATGAAAAATGGAAAAATAAAAAAATAAATAAAATATCCATACAAATGGGTGCAAATAAAGTAATAGAAGAAAATATTGAAAATACATCTAATATAAAATCTAAATTAAAAAATATTTCCATAAGAAAAACAAAAAAAAGAAAATAATTAATTGTTTTTATATCATCCTTTATTATTATATCTATAATACTTATCACTATTAAATACTTTTATTCATTCTCATATTTAAATATTTTTTGTGTTATAAAAAAATTAATCGTTTTTAAAAATTTAATAATATCATAACTTAAATTTTATTAATATCCATTTAATTTAATATTTTTATCATTATATAATATACTTATCTTATGTCATCCTTAAGAAATACATTTGCAACTAAAAAATTTTGATTAGGATCAATTTATTTGATACTAATGGTATCCATAATAATAATGATACTAATAAATCTCCTAAAAACTAAAAAAAATAAAAAATTATTAAGTTTTTCCTTACCAATAATAGATGAAAAAGGATTAATAATGAGATTCACATCATTACTAAAAACTCAAGAATTTTTTCATCCTAAATACATCATTTACATCTATTTAATTTTACTCAAAAAATTAAGATTAAATTGTAATGATTTTTTAAAACCATTAGTTAATAATACTGAAGAAGATGATGATGATGATGAACAATATAGTAAAAGTAATACACATATTAATATTTATTTTAATGATACTGATAGTGCTGTTTATGGTAATGTTATTGGTAAATATAATGTTAAAGCAGATGATAGTAAAAATACAGATAGTAAAAATACAGATAGTAAAAATGCAGATGGTAAAAAAAATGAAAAAGATGAAAAAGATGATAGTGCTAATGCTAATGCTGAAGATGAAGATACTAAAAAAAATGTTGGTGCTAATGCTAATACTGAAGATGAAGATGAAGATGATGATGAAAATGAAAATGAAAATGAAAATGTTAAACAATATAATAAAAGTAAAAATAATGCATATAATAATATAGATAATTTTTTATGATTAAATGATAATTTTTTTTCAATACTATATAATAAAAATTTTTTAACCAATAATAATACCGACCTCAAAAATACAATAGATGATGTATTAAATTCAAAACTATCAGACCTAACAAGTTCTCCATCTAAAGATACTGTTAAACTTACTATAGATATTCCAAACGAAACCTTAGAATTAAATAAAGCAAAAGAATTAAAAAATAAAAGTAAAAAATTAAATATAATAAAATTACATATTAATGATAAAAAATCTATTGTCTACATCATAAAATCAGATACTAAAAAAACTTTAAATGAAATTAAAAATATTTTTCAAAATTATGTTAAACTTCCCGATACAGATGATAAAATTTGAAAAAATTTTAATTTTTCCCCAAAAAATAGTAAAAGTACTGTAAAATCAAACATAAAAATGAAACATAAAAAATTCGATTTATTTTTAAATCTAACCATAGACATATCAAACTCAGAAAATAATATAATCATAAAAAAAGAAATAAAAGAAATAAGTATAGTAAAATCTACCGATAATAAAGATCCAATAGCTGAAAGTCAATTCTGACTAATAGATGATTACTTTTCATATTTTCCAATCAATGAAATATAAAGAAAATAATTAATTTTTTTATAAGAAAAAAATTTTTCATTTATTTAAATTTAAAAATCATCCTAATATAATATAAACTTTAACTCCTTACTCTTAAATAATTCAAAACTTTTATACTACTAACTACTCTCCTCCTACTCATCTTCTCCATCCTACATCTTAAACTATCCAGAATATACAGTGTTCTATATAGTATACTTCTAATATGCTCTCTATAATATTCCCTCTTCTACTGTATTCTCACAATAAAATCTATATATTATTACAGGCTTTGTCTATCCTATTCTATGAACTCTATCCATAGCCTATGCATCCATAGTAGGATTTCAATCTGAATCATAAAATATAACAATATTTGCTCCTGTTAAATTAATTCCTAATCCTCCCGCTCTTGTACTCAATAAAAATATTTTATACTCCTCATTGCTCTAAAACTCCTATACCATTTCCTATCTCTCCTTTATATCCGTACTCCCATCAAATCTAAAATACTTTATTTTTAAAAAATCTATATAATCCTATATTAAATCTATCATCTTTGTCATCTATGAAAATATTAATATTCTATCCCCATTTCCTAATAACTCCTTTAATAATTTTCCTAACTATAATAATTTTCCTGATTTCTCTAATTTCTTCTTATAATTTACATGTATAAATTTTCTTCCTTTACTCTCATACTCTCTCTACTATAGTCCACTATATAATCTAAATACTTTTCTTATTCCATTCTAACAAAATATTTTATTCACTGTAATCTAAAAATTTTCTTCTTCCTATAAAGTATAAGAAAAAGAAGATAAATTCTATCCCTTAACTCTCTACTTACTATATAATTCCTCTAATAATCTCGGTACTTTTAATAACTTAATCTCACTCATATAAAATGATGATTTGTCAACATTGTTACTCATTAATAAAGGATGATTACATATTTTCCTTAACTATACTATAATATTTAATAAATTCTCTTTGTTAATATTGTTAATATTTAATGCCTCTCTCTTATAATACTTATACATCTACTTCTACTCTAATCCCATCTCACATTTATATAAAATTTCCTTCTTATTAATAAGCTCATTCTCAACATCCGTCTTTAATCTTCTTAACATAAATGGCTTTAATATTAAATGTAATCTCTTAATAACATGATCACTTAATTTCTCCTTTACTCCTGATGCATGATCCTCAATATCTTTAGAAAATCATTGCTTAAATTCCTCATGACTGTCAAATAATCCAGGCATTATAAAATGTAATAATGCTCATAACTCTCCCATACTATTCTATATAGGTGTACCTGTTAATAATACCCTATTCTTACACTTTAAATTTAATAATATATTCCATCTTATAGATGCAGAATTCTTTATAGCCTATGCTTCATCCAATATTAAATATTCCCAATCATGCTTTAAAAAATATTTATCATCCTATATTATTAATGAATAACTTGTTATACATATATCATATTCATTCCAAAATTTTCTTAATATTTTCCTATCTTCAGGTGATCCTCAATAAGGTAATATTTTTATATTCCTTGTAAACTTTACTAATTCTCAATATCATTGATGTATTACTGATGATGGTGCTACTATTAAACATCCCTTGCTAATCTTTTGTATATCTTTTAAATAACATATAAATGCTATAGTCTATATAGTCTTTCCTAATCCCATTTCATCCGCTAATATTCCATTAATGTCTTGTTTATATAAATTAATTAATCAATTAAATCCCTTAACCTAATATGACTTTAACTTAATATTACATGATTTAGTTTCTAACTATATCTATTCTTCAACTTTCTTATTAGATTCTATATTAATAATCTTCTTCTTTGTTTCATCTTTTAATTTTGTAGATAAAAAATAAGCATATATCTCAGTCTAATTTAATAAAAACTCCAATTTATTTCTTTGTCTTTCTAATTCCATTTCATCTGTTAATTTTTGTCTTTCTTCTTTTAAATTTTTACGATTAATAATATTTATATCTTTAAATTCATTACTCTTTCAACATTCAATTAAATCTTTAGTTAAATTCTTACATCTATTTAAATATTCTTTATTGTCTTTTAAATTTTTTAAAATTTTTTTCTTATTATTTTTCTCTATTGTTAATGATAATTTTTCTCAATTTTTTCTTATCATCCTATATTTCTATATGAAAATTCTCTACTTTTTATATATTTCTTTCTTAACACTTGATCATCCTTTACTTCTCTCTATCATCAAAACATGTCTTTTATTTTTTATCTACTTAATATTACTAACTTTAATAATTTTCTTTTTTCTATGAACAATTTCTCAATTTTCATCATATATATTAAAATAACTTTTCTCTCTTGGTATAATATCAAATCCATCCATTGAAATATTATTTTCTTTTACTTTATACTTATAATATAATTTATTATTAAATTCTACATATATTTCACATAAATTATTCTAAATATATTTTTTATTATATTCCTTTACTTTAAATATTATAGGTATACTATAATTATTTTCTAAATAATTTTTATTTACATTGTAATATGGATCCAATGAATAACCAGGATGATACTAATATATAGTTGTAATTTTACTTCTGTCAATATTGTTATTACTTCTATTTTGATTCATCTCATTGTTTATATTCATTTTTAATTATAAGTACTTAATTTTATTTATACAAAAAATTATTTTGTGAATAAACACAACATTATATTTATAAAAATTAAATAAAATAAAAAATAAAATAAAAAATAGTTAAATTAATCATATAGATCTTATCTATACAAAAAGTAAATCCATGTTTTAGTTTAGTTTAATTTTATAATCTTGTAGGGGTTCGAACCCTAATTATTAGATTCAGAATCTAACGTGTTACCATTACACTACAAGATTTTATTAATTATATCTGATAATAAAATACTAATTAATTCATATTTTTATCATAATATGTCAAAGAGAAGTAAAGCAGGAAAATATTCCAATACAATAAAAACAAATAGAGGTTTATTAATTGGTTCAACTTTAAATTGTGCAGATAATTCTGGTGCTAAAACCTTGAAAATTATTGGTATAAAAGGAATGAATACAAGTTTAAATAAATTAAAAAGTGCAGGTATAGGTTAGTTAGTAACAGTAACTGTAAAAAAAGGGAAACATGAACTAAGAAAAAAGATTTGATATGCAATTATTATAAGATAGAGAAGACCTTATAATAGAGCAGGATCTGCTCCTTTAATTTTTGAAGATAATGCTGCTATATTACTAACTAAAACTACAGATAGTATGGATGTAAAAGGTTCTTCAATTTCAGGTCCAGTAGCTAAAGAATGTGCAGAATAGTGACCTAAAATAGCAGCATGTTCACCTACTATAGTATAATTAATTAATTAATAAATTATCTCCCTAATTTTTTCATATTAAGAGATACTTGTTCAATATTATTATTATTTTCTATATGATTATAATTAAACTATTCATTAATTTCTTTAAATTGTATAGGTCAATTATTTATAACTGCTCCTATAACACCTCCATTAATTTCTGAATTTTTACAATGATAAGGAGTCATAGAAAGATAATGTTTTTCAAATTTTTCTAAATCTTTCTGTTTTAAATTTATGATATTATTTATAAAATCTTTCTTATATTTATCTTTAACTCTTAATATAATACATTTAATAGTAATTAAAGTATTTCTTATATAATTTCCTATTTCCTTTAACTAACCATTATAATTCTATTTTGTTATATTCCCTAACTATAATATTATATCACCTACAATAATTCCAGCTTTATCAGCTGCTCCTGTTTTAACTAATTGAGAAACTACAAGAAAACCTTCATTAATATTAGGATCAAGATTATTAGTTTCAACAGTGTCTCTTTCTATAATAGAAAGATAATTAATATTTTCAGTTAAATTATCTATATGAAAGTCAAAATTATTATTCTAAGAATAATCATTATTAAAAAACATATCTATTTTATCATATGATTTTTCTTTATAGTTTTTTTCTTTTTCTAATTTTTTCCTTTTTCTTTCATATGCTAACATGATACTAATAGAAGGATGAATTTCTTCTACTATAATAAAATTCCTTTCTTTATACTATATAGAACAAGGAATACAACAAATTCTTGGTAATTGTGACTTTAATATTAATTTCTTCTTATTAATAAATTCATTAATTAATAGTTTAGGTCTAATTATATTATTTTCTAAAGCAAATATTCCTTCTATAATATTATTTAAACAGAAAATACATTTTTTTATTAAATTTATTTTTTCTTTTTTTATAAAAGTTGAATTTATCTATTTTATATCATCATCTGTAATATAAACTCTTTCTCCTATAAAAACATGATATTCTTTTAACTATTCATAATCATAATTTTCTTTATTAAGTTCTTCTTTAGAATGTTTATTTTTATTTCTTTTCATAAAAAGATAAAAATATATTTATTTTAAAAAATAAAAAAATTACTAATTAAAAAAATTAATTAAATTTAAAAAATAAATAGATATATATAGCCCAAATTCTGTTATTAAAAATACATTAAACTAAATATATTTATTTTCAAAGTTTGTTTATATTATTTCTCAACTCTTTTATTAAAAATAAAAGATTTTCTTTCTGTTTATATAAACATATCAATTAATAATAGATTTTTTCAAATCAACTTTTTTTTATGAAAATATTCCTGGAACTTCCAACATGTTTATTGATATAATTATTATAAATAATTATAAGTACACATGGTGTATTTCATATATCTATTTATCTTTATTCAATAAAATAATTCTTTCATTAAGATATAAAAAGAATTATTCTATTGAATAAAAATATCAAATTTAAAAAATAAAATAATAAAAATATTAAAAATAAATATAAACCATATTAAATTTTAGTTGTAGATAATACTATCATATATCTTCCTTCTTCAATAAATTCAAAGATAATTCCAGATAAGTAGAATGAATATAATATTAATAAATATTTAAATGTATAATATCAATCTTCTTTATATTTTTCAAAACAAAAAATAATTTTCTTTCTCTTCTTAATATTACAATAAACTTTAAAATCAAAACCTAATTTTTTAATATAATTTTTATCAACAGGTTGTAATAAACAACATTCAGTTTTTATAATATAATCTTTAAATTCTCCATAAGATAAATAATTAACAAAATTAATCTATTGATCTTTTTGAATAAAAAGAATTATTAATGTTATAAATAAAATACTATGCCAAATTAAATTAAATAAAGAAATAACTCATAAAAGAATTAAAATGTTATTTCTATTTAATATATAGTTTATTATATATACTATATGTAATATAAACTATATACAATATCAAAATAATAAAAATATTTTTGGATAAGTTATATAATATAATATAAACCAAAATGAACTTATGTCTCATAATATATATATTATTTTAAAAATTATTTTATATATAAAAAATATATTATTTGTTGTATATAAAGTAGACATTATTTTTATATATTTTGTGTAAAAATTAATAATAAAAATTCTAAAAATTATTTAAGTAATATTGTATATGCAATTCCTAATAAAATAAAAAAAATAAAAAATCCTAATAAAACATAAAATATTCTTTTTGTTTTTCTACTAAATCATGCAGGTTTATTATTTATTAAATATTCTTCTAATTCTTTCTTATCAAATTCTAAAGCAGCAGAAAAATGTAAATGTAAATGTGTCTTACAATTATCTTTTTTATTTGAACATGAAATAACTATACATGCACTATCATTAACTTTAGTTTTAATCTTAGTAGGATAATTATTTCCAGATAGATCCTATGATAATATTTTATTTTCTGGTATATCACTATAATTAATAGGTGAACCTCTATCATTCATACTTATATCTTTTTTAGAACATTCTTTTCCTGAAAAAATAGAAATATTAATTTCTGTTTTACCTGTTGCAATTGCATGTATTATAATATTATGTGCATCTTTTAATGGAGATTTAAATAGTTGATAAGTACTTTCTTTATCAGAATAACCTAATATATTAGTTTCTAATAAATTTCTCTATTTTAAATTAAAAACTGTAAACATTTTATCATTATTTTTAAATTTACTATACTAACTCTAACTCTATAATGCTGTAGTAATAAACTATAATTCAACTGTATTCATTTGTATATATCCATCTGGTAATTTATTAACAGATAATATTCCAACTTTAGGTGTAATTAAAGCATAATTAATCAATCTATTATAACTACCATCATGATTCATATCTGGTATTGATGATACAATAAGTCCTCCACTTTCCATATTTACTTTAACAATATTCTAATTAATAGAAATATTTCCCTTTATACTTTTTGGTAAATCAATTCCTTCATCCATACATTTATATGAACATCTAACTTGTCCTCCAAATGGTATTATTGTTTCTGGACACATAAGGACACAATAAACTAATTCCTCTTTTTTATTTAAGATAATATTAATAATTAATAAAAGAATAATCATAATTTATATGTATTTAGTGTTATTAAAATTAATTTATTCTTACATAAATTTATATTTTTTATAATTTTATTTTTTAAAAAATTTTAAATTTAATAAATTATAAAAATTTAAATTTAAAAAATTTAATAGCCTAATTTATATTTATTTTCTTAACATAAATTAATTAATTAAAATAGATTTAATTGCGAATTTTCTTAATCTGATTATTTATTTCACTTATTTCTTTATATTTAAAAATACTTATTCCATAAAATTTCATTATTTTATCTAAATTTTCATATTGTTCATCTTGTACTAAATTAATAGCTAAACCAAATTTTCCAAATCTACCTGATCTTCCTACTCTATGTAAATAATCTTCATAACTTTTAGGAAAATCATAATTAATAACCATACTTAAATTTATTATATCTATTCCTCTACTTAATACATTTGTTGTTACTAATATTTTATTTTCTTTATTTAAAAATTTTTGAAAAATATTTTTTCTTTCATTAAAATCTAATCCGGAATGTGTAAATATAACATTAATATTTCTTTTTTTCAATTCTTGTACTACTAATTCTACTTTTTCACTATTAAAACAAAATATAATACACTGTATTATCTCCATATTTGTTATTATATTAACTATTTCTTGTATTTTATCTTCATTTTTTAAAATTTTATAAAACTAAATAATTCCTAAAAAATTAATCTAATCCTAACACTTAACTATAATAGATTTCATACAATATTTTTTTAAAAAATCAGTAGTCTATTTAGGATAAGTAGAACTAAAACAAATTATTTGTAAATTCTATTTTTCATTTAAAATATTCATTATATACTATGTAGTCTAACACATTCCACTTCTTCCTAATAATCTATCAACTTCATCTATTATTATACTTTTTATATTCTTTATATTTATTGAATTAGATGATAAATAATCTAATAATTTACCAGGTGTTGCAACTAAAATATGAACATTATTATATCCTTTATTATTATAAAAATTATCATTTAAACTTAAAGAATTTTTATATGTTCTTTCATATATATTAGTTATACCACCTGTTAATAATCCACATTTTAATTCTTTAATATATTTTCCTATATTTTTAATAGTATTAAGTGTCTATATAGCTAATTCTTTAGTAGGTACTAATATAATAGTCTAAATATTTATATAATTTAAATTTAATAACTAAATACTAGGTATAACAAAAGCTGCAGTTTTTCCACTTCCATTTTTAGCCTAAGCAATAATATTTTCACCTTTTAATATTAATGGAATTGTTTTCTACTATATAATAGATGGTAAATCAAAATCTAATTCTTTTAATGCAGTAATTATTTCTTGTTTTATTTTATAATCTGAAAATCTTGAAGAACTATCAAAGTTTATAACATCCTTAAGTAGATCTTCCTAAGTGAGTTTAACATTTTTAATTTCTTCTTTAAGATTCTCATATATATTACTTGTATTGACAAGTTCATTATCTTCTGTATTTAAATAATTTGTTGGATTAAGTAAATTGTTTTTATTCTTTCCCATAACTCTCTTTGCTTGTGTTTATTAAAATAAAATAATTATAATAAAAATAATAATTTTTATATACTTTACTGATAAAATTAATTAATTTTTATAAATGATGTCTAATAAAAAATAAATATTTTGATTAATAGGTACATAATTTTTCTACATTTCTTCAGAAATAATATTATATAAATCTTCTTTTTTTGGCATTAATAATTTTATACCTTCAAAATAATCAAGTCATTGTTTTATTTTTTCTTTTTTAATAAATTTATATATAGTTTGTCTTGAAGATTCACTTATTATATTAGAAAATAATTTTAAATAATTTTTTTTATTTTCAGATTCTTTATCATAAATACAAGTATAACAAATATTATTTTTAGTATTATTATTAAAATGTTTAATAATATAACTATATAAATTTTCACTTATATTAATAAAATTTGAATTATTATTTGAAATAATATTTCCATGTATACACTACATATTACTATAATTAATTTCATTTGTATTATTATTTGAAAAATTTAATTTATATAATCAATATTTTGGTATTTTTATTGTTTTCTTTTTATTATTTTTTAATAAATCATTTAAAATATATTCTATATGATTATTTTTAGTTTTATATTTTTTATAAATTAAGATATAAGGTTGATAATATTTTAAACTATCAATATTAACTTTATTAACACATTCATCATTATACTAATATCAACAATTATTCTAAGGATTTCTAGAAATAGAATAATAATGTCCATAATTTAACTATCCACTATGTACAATTATTCCTATTAATTGATAATTAGAATCTTCTTTATTTTTACTTTCATCTGTTAAAAAATTAGATAAATCTAAATTTTCTATAGGAAAATCTATAGAAGTATAAACTTTACTACCACCTCAAGTAGTACTATGTTTAAATCTTTTTAAATGTATAGTTAAAATTTCAGGTAATTTATAATATTTAGTAATTTTAACTGTTTCAGTAAAATCACAACATATTTCACAGAAATAAGAAGATTCTCCATCTTTTTGAGAAAATATTTCTTCTTTAAAGTATCATTCTAATAAATTATATAAAGGTATACCATCTCTAAATCCGAATCAATCTAGGACTGAATTTAAAAATTCTATTTTTGAATTTGAATTTAAATCTAAAGATATTTCTATTGTATCTACTATTTGATCTTTATTTATATTACATTTTTTACAAATTATTTTAGAAATTAATTTTCCATTAAAAATTTCTTTAATTATACTATGTTTATTTGGATATTTTGTTCTATATAGTTTAGGAAGACTTATAGTAAAGTCATGATTTTTATTAGGAATATGTTGAAGATTATTTTTTGCTTTAAAAATATTTTCTTCTAAATTATATAATCTATACATTAAGCCTTCTATTTCTTCAGACTATGGATCAATATTTAATCTAATATATTTTTTATCTGATTTAGAGGAATTAAATCTTCTTTTATTATAAGTTAATATATCTGCAGTTTTATCTATTAAATTATCTATATAATCTTTTATAATAAAAATATGATCATTTTCTTCTATTTCATAAGATAATAATTCGTCCATATAAGCTATTAAGAAGCTATATAGTTCATGAGTATCTTGTTGACTATAAGGAGTAAAATATTTATAAGATTCGCAAATATTTAAATGAATTTCTTTAGGATTAATAGTTTTATATTCTCTTAATCAGATAATTTTATATAATATGGAGAGATTTTCTAATAAATTTGGTTTATAGTAATGAGTAGGATTAAGATATAAGTGTTTAAATTGATTTAAGTTTGTTAATAATAAGGCTAAAGAAGGAATATTTATTAATACTTGTAGTAATGAGTTCATATAGCAAGTATTACCTACATTTATTAAGCCTGAAATAAAACGAATATTATTTAACATATATTTAAGATTTGGTTCATTTTTAAATAAAGTTAAGAAATCTTTAGAGATTAGATGAGTAGGTAAGGAAATTTTATTATTATTTAGAATTAATTTTGAATTATAATGTTTATAATTAATATAATATTGTCCATTATTATTTTCCAATTTTATTTTTTTAATTATTTTATTACAAATAATACATGATAAAATTCCTAAAATAAAATCTATATATAAAAAATGTTTAGTATTATTATAATGCGATTTAACATGATTTTTTTCTGATTGATTACAGCAAATAGTTGCACAATCTATGCAGAATCATGATCTATCTAATTGAATATTATTATTACATAATTCACAGCATTCTATAATAGTTTTATCTTTTAGAATAAAAACAGATATCATTTTAATTAATTTATTTTGAAAATTTTGTTTTTTAATATATTGATGATGTATACATTGATTATTTATATTCATTTAAAATAATTTTAGTGTTTAAATTTAATTTATTTCAATAAGGGAAAAATTAAATTTAAATTATTTTTTATATAATTTTTTATTTGATAATTTTCATTTTTATTTAAAAAAATTAATTTTTGGGAAATGCATTCATTTATTATATTATTAAAGATATTAAAATTTCTTAGGATTAATTTTTCTTTACATTTATTGAACAAAGTTTTAGGAGTATAAGGAGTTAAATTATTTTTTATATTTTGAAAAATTAATTCTAAAATATTTTTATGTTTATTGGTTAGAGCAGATAAAATTAATTTTATTTCTGTTATATTTAGAATTAATTTATTATTAACAATGAAATCAATATTATTTATTTCATCTATATAATCTGAAGTATATTTTGTAATATCTAATAAGTATATGAAATTATTTATTAAAAAATTTTGATTAAGAATATATAAAGAATTTATATTATCAATTAGAATAATTAAAGAAATTTTTATTTTATTAAATTTTTGTAATAATTTATAATTATTTATATGGATTATTAATAAATTTTCTTTTTTATTTTCTATTAATTTTATTTCTTTTTTATCTATAGGGAATAAATAAATTTTATTTTTTATAGAATTTTTTATATAATTTTTTACAAATAAATTTTTAGATCCATAACCTATTAGAGCAATATTAAAGATTGAAATTATATTATTTATTTTTTCAAAGGGATAATTTATTATTTTATTAGAATTATTTATTAATTTAAAATTAATTTCATTTAGAAAATTAAAATTTATTAATTTTTCTTTATATTTATTTAAATATTTTTTCATAAAATTAATTTTATTTTTAATGTTTGAAAATGAAAATGATTTAGAAAAAAAATTAAAAAATGAAAAATTTATAAAGGAGGAAGAAGAGATGAGTAGAGAAAAATATATTAAATTAAATACTGTAGTATTATCAAGTGGAAATAATGATAAAATAGAGAAATATATGATTATATATGAAGAAATATATAAATTATGTATAAGAGAGGTTAAATTAGATTTTATTATGGTAACATTATATAAAATAATAAGATGTAGGCCAAAAATATTTTTTAAATTTTTAATTAAATTTTTAAAAAATGGGGAGAGTATAAGTAGGGTTAAGCCAATGATAGAGATTATAAAAAAATTATCTATTAGAAAAAAATTTATAATAGGATTTTTATAGGAATTAAAGGGGATAAATATATCTAAGAATTTAATGAATATAATAGAGGTTATAATAAAGAAGAGATATATGTTAAGGGAAGAAATAGAAATATTTTTAAATATTTTTTTAGAATTTATTTCAGATTCTAAAAATAATAGTGAGATGTCATTACCGTCATAGGTATATAGAATAATATTAACATTATTAAGATTTAATATTAAGAAAGGAGAGAAATTAGAAATTAAAGAAAGAGAAAAAATTTACAAATTATTTAAACATACAAAGCATGATATATATTAGGATAAAATTTATAAATTTATTGATTAATAATTTTATTTCTTAGATAATTTATTTTACTTTTGGAGAAGAATTTCAATTTATTAAATGATACATTTAATAATTCATTAATATCATGAGTATTTTTTCCTAGACTAACTAATTCTTTCATAAATTCATCATATTTTTCTAATTTTTTCAATTTTTTTGAATTAATTTTTATTAGTCCTAGGATGACTCTAAAAATTATTTTTTCACCTTCTAATATTAAGCAATCTCAAATTCTTAAGACGCTTTCTATAGGGAGACAAGTTATAAAGACGGAAAGAATTCAAGATACAAGTATACCGTCTAATTCTATGTTTAGAGATATTATTTTTTTATAGATTAAATTACAGTAACTTTTTAATAATAATTTTAAGACTTGGATATCTTTTAATAAATTTTCAAAATTTTTATTATAGTATCCGTCTTGAAAAATTTCTTCAATTAATATTTTTAAGGCTCAGAAGGCATATTCTTCGTCTAGATATAGGAGAAATATGCCAGCAATTAGATTAAAGCCTTGACAATAGCCTATATTTAAATTAGATTTAGCGTATTTTTCTAGGACTCTTTGAAGTTCTAATTGTCCTATTTTAAGTTGAAAGAAGGGATGATTTTGAAAAGTTCTTGTTATATCTTTTTTTATTTGAGTTTTTCAATCTAGTTCTAATTCAGAGTCTAGATCTAGATTTAATTTTTCATAATAATTTTCAACAAATTTTTCTTTATATTTTTCTATACCGAGCATTTGAATTCAAAGAGATGCTCTATATTTAGGAGAGATACCTTTACGGATTAAGAATTTATATTTATTAGCATTTTTTCCATTAATATAAATTATATTTCTTTTTTTATTATTAGGATGGGATCTATCAGTGATTTTATGTTCACTATGATTAAATTTTTCTAATAATTTTTCTCATTTATTTTTTCCAAAATCAATATAACTTTGATAATTTTTATATCAAATTCAATATTTATCAACATCAGAAATTGTTTCATTATTATTTAAAGAGTTATTTGAAAATATAAACCCATGATTTTCTTTAGTATATCAATCTTTATTATTTTTATAATGAAAATTATCTAAATTATTTATAAAACTATTTTTATTTATTTTTTCCATAATAATATTTATATTTGTGTTTTTAGCATAAAAATTATTATTATGCAGATGTAGGAAGTAAAAACAGTAATAGAAAATAAAAAGAAAAGTAAATTAGAATTATGTAAATATTTATAGGACAATATATTTCTTATATCATTTTCAGAGTAGAACAATGAGGAAATTTTATATATAATGGAATATTACATGGAGATATCTATAAAAGAAAAGATAAGTTAGAATTTATTTTTAAAAAATTTAAATAAGAAATATAAGAATAATTATGTATAGATAATGAATGTGATAGGAAGAATGAACAATAAGATGAGAGAAGTAGAAAGTAATTATTTATATGAGTATTACAAAGATATATTATGAATATTTAAGAATAGAATAAGTGAAAATTATAATTTTTTATTATTTTATATAGAAATTTACAATAAATTAATGGAAAATTATATAAATCATGGGAGTAATGAGTAGATAATGGAGGGAATAAAATTTTATTGAAGTAATTTATTTAGATTAGGGAATGACAAGATTGAAATTAATTAGTTTTTATTATAGAATAAAATTATATAGAATTTTTAGGAAAGGGGATTTTATGGAATGGGATATTTAATTTTATGATAGAACAAGATAATAAAATGTAATAATAATATATAGAAGGGAGATATTTATATTTTTATAGATAATTGTATAAGATATTATAAGGAGATAAATGAATATTTATTATTATTTACGTATTAGATTATAAAATATTATTATTTATAGGAGATAGATAAAAAAATTTTTTTAGAAAATTTTTCTATGATATAGATAAGATATTATGAGAATGAAATTATAGAAAAGTTATAGGATATAAATATACATTTAGATATTGAATGTAATATTAAGGGATTAATTGGATTAATTAATGAGGAAGAATTGAGTGAAATATTTAGTATATATTTTTTAGATGATTTAGAATATGAGAATATGATAGAAAGTATTAAGAAGATATATAAAATTACGGAAAATAAAAGTATAAGTATTAATTATTTTATTAGATGAATATTATAGAGTAAAATTATTGAGATAGATTTAGAGGAAATTATTAATATATTAGAAATTAATTTATTTATTATTGTTAGAGAGATAATAAACAATAGAAAAGATGACAATTTTTTAATAGATTGTAAAGAGAAAAAATATAAGAGAAAAATTTTAGAGGTTGAATAGGTTAAAGTTGAAGTTAAAGAAAATGAATAGAATGATGAATAGAATATATATAAAGAAGCATAGAAGATATTATAGGAAAGAATAAATATAAAAAATCTTAAGGAAAAAGAAGAGGAAGAAAATTATATAAAGAATATTTTATTGGAAGAATAGAATGAAGTTATATTAGTAGAGGAGGAAAATAATAATATTTTTATTGAAGAAGAAGAAAATAATAATAATAATAATAATATATAGTGAAAAGAATTTTCAGATTTAATTTATATGAATATATAGAGAGAAAATGATTTAAGATTAGAATAGAATTATATAAAGAGAAATGAATATATTATAGAAATATGTAGAAATTTTATGAAATATGAAGAACATATATTTTTATATAGATAGAAGATAAAAAATACTTTTTAGAGAAAATCCAAGAAAGAAATTTTATCTTTAATGAATTAGAAAGATAAAAAGATAAATAAAAATATTGTTACATAGTAGAAAGATATAGAATCTATAGGAATATCTATAATAGATAAAAAGAAAGATTAGAGTTTTATAGAAGGAATAAAAAGTTTAAATCTTAGTAGTAATAAGGAAAGTGAAAATTTAGATTTATTTAAAGATATATCATCTATATAGAAGAAAGAAAATAAATTATATAGTGAAAATTTAGATTTATTTAAAGGTGTTTCTAATAATAAAGATAAAAAAAATAAAATAGAGGACAAGAATTTAGATTTATTTAAGAATTTATAATATTTTTATTTTTTATTTATATAATAAATATTTATTGTCACTTTCTATGGAGTTTATATTCCAATTAATCTTAAAAAAATATTTTATTCCTTTATAAATAAGAATTATAAGGGAGGGAAAGTTTTTTTTCATTAAAAGTTTTTAATAATAATATTTTTATATTAATTTAATTTATCCTTTTTTATTTAGATTATTTTAAATAAAAATTATTTTTTCTAATTTTTCTAAATACTTTTACAGCATAATATTTTTAATATATCAATTTCTCCTTTAAATTTATCACTCTATATACTTACATTATTCATTATGAATGTTCAAATATTTTCACAATATTTAAAGGAATCTAAATTTCCTATTAATTTTCCTTTATTTTTCATATTATTTAATTCTTCTTCTATAACTTCATCAAATATATCAAATACCTATTCTGCAAATTTTACATCTATTAATTCTTCTTTTATCATTTGATCTAAACTTAAAAATAAAGCTTCACCAAGTACACATCTTCTATACAATTTTATATTTTGATTAGTATCCATAAAAAAATAATTTACTTTGTGTTTTTTTTAAAAATATGAAAATAAATTTATTTTTTTTAGAATTAGTACAATTAGATAGATTACAAAAAATATATGAATTATTTAATGATAATCCATTAACTGTATCATATAATAAAATAAATTCTATAAATATTGATGATGAAAAATGAAATAATATAAAAAATATTATTAGAGATTATAATATAAATATAAATAAAATAAAACAAACAGATGAATTAATAATAAATCTTCATAATTTTAATGAATATTATAAAGTTATTCCTTCATCATATAAAATATTAGATATAGATATAGTTCAAATTCTTTTTTTAATTATATATAATAATACATATAATTATATTCTTTCTATAAATGTTATAACATTATTATTAAATAAATTAATAAACCCATTTAATATAGAAAATTTTTCAATTTATTCAACTTTAATTTTAAAATTATTAATTGAATATGATGATGATTCAATATTATTTTTTAATAAATTAGAACAAAATAATATTTAGATTTCAGATTTTTCTTCTTAGATAGATAATTGATTGAAAAAATTTTTTATAAATTTTTTTTCTTTTCAATTTATTTCTTAGTTAATTCTTTTATTATTAAATACTGATTTTAATATTTTATTATATACAATCCAAATATTAATTTGATTAAAGAAAACTCCTTTATTATTAGAATCAAATATAAAAAAAGATCTTTCTTTATATTTTAAAAATCCATCTTTTTATTTTAATTATGCATTAGAATATATAGAATATGCTTATAGAAATAATATAATAGAAGAATTTAATTCTCAATTAATTACTATAGAAATATTTTTTAAAAATTTTGATTTAAATATTCATCTTAAAAAATATCGAAATCTTTATAATATTAAAATAACAAAATTAAATAAAAAGAAAAAAAGTAGTTTAACAGTAGACTTTTATCCCAATAAAGAAGATTTTACTCTTAATGAAAATATTTTTAATTCTTTTAATTCTTTCAGTAATAGTTTAAAATCTTTTATAGATACTAATCCATTAGAGAATAATATAATAATAGAAGAATATCTTTTAAAATTATCTACTAAAAAATATCTTAGAACTCAAAAATTAAAAAGAAAATGAGTTAAAATTAAAGATAATTTTATATTATATTCTAAATCACCTGACGATAATATTAATACTAAAATTTATAATTTATTAGATGCTCTTTTACAAGAAATAGAAAAAACTATTGACAATAAAATATTTTACGGATTTAAACTTGAAGTTTTTCATAAAAGAAAAATGAAAAGTTTAATTTTCTTTAATGAAAATAATAATTCTAGAAAAAAATTGAATTTTTTCTTTAATAAAAAAGTATAAAATTATTCGATATATCACAACAAAATATTAATTAATTAAATTTATAAATAACACAGAAATGAATATAAAAGATCAAATAATTACAATATTAAATAAAGAAAATTCCTTTATATTAAGTGAATTTATAAAAAATTATAATTTAAATTATAATATTTGTTATCCTATAATAAAACAATTATCAGATTATGATTTAGTAGAATTAATACCAATAAATAAAGAAATTCCAATAATACTTTCAGCAGGTGAAAACTGTATTAAAAATGGTTCAAATGAATTACAATTGTATAATTATTTAAAAGAAAATAAATCTTATAATACTCAATTAAATTTATTTAATAAAGATATTTTAAATTCTGCTTTTAAACAAAAATTAATTATAAAAAATAATAATATAATTACTTTAAATAATGAAAATTATATAGATATAAATCAACAATATTTAATAGAATTAAAAAATAATCCAGAAAATATAAATAAAGATATTTTATCTTTATTAATAAAAAATAAATATATTAAAATGAAAATAATAAAAGATTATAATATAAAATTAATTAAAAAAATAGAAAAATTTAATCTATAGCATAAGTTAACAGTAGAAATTCTAGAAAATAATGAAGAAATATCTTTAAAAAATATTAATCTTAATGGGTTAGGTTTAATTAATTAGTCTAATATAGGGTTTCTCCATCCTCTTAATTTATTAAAACAACAATTTAAACAAATATTTATAGAATTAGGATTTGCTGAAATGGAAACTCAAAATAATTATATAGAATCATCATTTTGAAATTTCGATACTTTATTTTAGCAACAAGATCATCCGTGTAGATTAGAACAAGATACATATTTTTTAGAAAGTAAAGATTATAATATTCCTTCAGATATATTAAATAAAGTTAAAAATATGCATGAAAATGGAGATGAAAATACTTATGGACTTAATACAGGATATTCTTGAGATATTAATGAAGCAGTTAAAAATGTATTTAGAACACATACTACAGCTGTAACAAGTAAAACATTATATAAATTATTTAAAAATAAAGATTGAAGACCGATAAGATTATTTTCTATAGATAAAGTATTTCGAAATGAAGAAACAGATTCAACTCATCTTAATGAATTTTTTCAAATAGAGGGTGTAGCAGGAGATTATAATATTTCATTTAAAGATTTATTAATAACTCTTAAAATATTTTTCAATAAAATAGGAATTAAAAAAATTAAATTTAAACCAACTTTTAATCCTTATACTGAACCTAGTGCAGAAATATATGGTTATTTTAAAAATAAAAATAAATGAATAGAATTAGGAAATTCTGGAATGTTTAGATATGAAATGTTAAAGCCATTAGGAGCTCCTGAAAATATTAATTTTATAGCTTGAGGTTTATCTTTAGAAAGAATTTTAATGATAAAATATAATATAGAAGATATAAGAATAATTCATGGAAATAAAATAAATATAAATTATTTAAGAAATCTTTCACCTTATAAAGAATTAATAAACACAATATAATAAATGAATAAAACTATTGAAGAAATATTAAAACATATAATAAATAAAAAAAGAATGAATATTATAAATAATTTATAGCATAGTAATGAAGAAATATTAGAAATAATTAATAAATTTAAAAATTATAATAATTAAATTAATTATCACAAATTATAAAATGAATATTTCTTTGTTTATTGATTTTCTTTATAAATTATTATATGAATTTAATATTTTTATTATAAAATTATATAATGAAAATAAAAATAATCTCCAAATAATTTATAAAAAAGCTAATAAAACTTCTCCTTCTACTATATTAGATAGAAATGGACAAATTTTTTTAATATCTAATATAAAATATTATTTTCCTAATATAGAAATAATTGCTGAAGAAGAAGATATTTCTATAAATAAAAATTATATATTAAATTTTAATATAAATTTTAGTATAAATGATATAAAGATATATATAGATCCAATTGATTCAACTTCTTCTTTAATAAAACAAGATTTAATTCCTGTTACAACAAGTATAGGAGTTATTGAAAAAAATAATTTCAGTCCTATTATTGGATTAATTTCTTATCCATTTAAAAATAATATTTATCATTGTTCTATATTAGAAAAATGTTATTATTTAAACAATGAAAAATTTAATTTTAATTGTAATAAAATTAATATTTTAACTAATAATTCTATTTCATTAAATGAAAAATCAGTTACTAAAGTATCGGGAGCTTGTCATAAATTTATATTATTAGTAACAGAAGATTATAAGGAATTAATTTTTAATCATCCTATACATTATTGAGACATATGTGGAAGTCATATATTTCTTATATAGAGTAATTGTATTATTAATTCTAATATTCCTATTGATTATAATAAAAATGATGAGCATATAACAATAAATATAATAAAAAATTAAATTATTTTATTCATTCTATCTAGCCTAATATTAAATTTCTTCCAGGCAAATCATCTATACAACAAGTATATAATAAAATTTTCTTTTTAGTTATATTAATATTATTTATTAGAACAAATCCATGTACATATCCATTATATAATTCTTTTTCATTTTTAGCAGAACTTATTGCAGCTATCTAATTAACATATTTCATATTTTTCATATCAATTTTTTTATAAATAAATCCACTATTCTTTTTTATTTTACTACCTATAGGTAATAATTCTTGAGGTAAAGATAAGGATTCTTCTAATATATAGAATGAAAGTTCCTATAAAGAATAAGTTCTTATATGAGTAGATAATTGTATTAGACTACTTTTAGGACCTTCAAAATATCTTTTTAGATTATCTTGATATATCATATCTCTATCTTGTTGAGTTAATTCTACTACACCATTTGATTTTAATACTTGTATTGTATTTATTTCTTTAAATTTAATAGTTATTTCTTTATATAATCTTTCATTATCAATAACTAAACAATAAGAAATATTAAAAAAATTAATAATCTATTTTAAAATATTAAAATCTCTTTCTAACTATATGAAAGAAGGAATATTAATATAATAAATTCCAGTTTTATCTTTATATAATTCTTGTATTTTATTAGATAAATTCTTTATACATTTAATATAATGTTTTTTATATTTATTATTAATAGACTAATAACCATAAAAAGATACAATAGGATTTTTTGCATCATATTCCTATCAGCTTAATATAACTTCATCCATATATTCTGCACTTATACTTCCAGGTATTGATAAAGTATTATTAATAGGATTAAGATCTATATATACAGGTTTCTATTCTTCTTTTATAGCTAAATTTAATAATGTCTAAGTAATACTTTTCTTTCCACTATTATTAAATCCAATTATTAATACTTTAACTCCAATATTATTATTCTATTTCATTAATTTATTAAAATAACTATTAATATTTAATAAATTTATCATATTAGTTTCTTTAGATTTATATATAGACACATCTCCTTCTTTTATTAATTTAATTTTACAATTTCCTCATGTAAATAATGCAAATTTTCATCCTTTAAAAGTATATTTTATATCTTTTAACAATAAACAACCAAATATTTCACATTGTCCACCTAATACTATTATATTAACAATACTATTATTTATACAATCAATTCTTAATTCTTCTTCTTTATTTAATGTAAAAATATTTTCTTCATTCATTATAAATTTGTGTTACTTAAACATATACTTATAATATTTTATGAATTTGAATTTATTAATAATCTATAGCTTGATCTAAAATATATAATTTAATTTTTTATTATTTTATTTTATTTTATTTTAAGTCCATTAAACATTCTTATGCTGTGATTTTAATGCTTTCTCTTCTTCTTTATTTCAAGTTTTTAAATTTAAGTTTTGTGCTAATTTCATATAAAAATAATTAATTATAAATTAAATCAAATTATTTTCTGAATTTAAAAAATTTTCATTGATTATAAAATCATCCTCTCTAATATTTTTTGATGATAAACAAAATATATTAAAATCTTCTTCTTCTTTGTCTTCTTCATTCTCCTAATGTACAAATAAATCTATTAAATTCATTACATTAAATTTATTCTTCTATACAGGACTTCTTGTTAATTTTTTAATAATATCTGGATTTTCTCTTATATTATTTATTATTTCTTGCTCCTTTTCATCATGTATAAATATACATCTATTATTGTATTTACAAAATTTCCCTTCATGATAATTTTTACATCTTAAACTTTTATAATTTTTTGTTTTAAATGTAAATCTAAGTTCATCTTCATTATGTGCAAATATACATCTATCTCCATAATGGCATTTTGTATTTAACAAATAAGATTTACAAAATTCTGTTTTATATAACTATGTCTTCTTTAATTCATGTTTAACTTTGTTAATATCTTTTTCTATTTTTTCCATAATTAATGTTGTAATGGAAAAATATTACGATTTATAATGTTTACATAAAAAACCGTTTTCATAAAAATAAATTATTAAAAATAAAAATTATAGTTTTTATGTAAAATTATTTTAAATATTTTCTTCATAAAATAAAAATTAATTAAAATAATCTAATTTTTCTTCATAAAATAAAAATTAATTAATCTATATCCTCTAACTTTTTATCTTCTATTAATTGTGATTGATCAATATTTTCTTGATTTTCTGTAAGATTACAAGAATCAGAAGCACCTAGACCATAAGATATTAATTTATATATTTTATTACTATAAGTATGAGTATTTTTTAAAGTAAAACCAGATGAAATGCAGGCAGTTTCAAATAATAACTAAATAATAGATGTTTCTTCTGGTAACTATTCTTCAAATAATTTTTTTATAATACTATGTTCAGGATTAATCTACATTATTCTTTTTCCCATCATAAACTAACTCATTGTATTATCTTTTAAAGCTTGAGCTTTCATAATTCTTTCAAAATTAGCAGTTCAACCATGTTCACTAGTAGCTAAAGCACAAGGAGAAGTACCTAAGTATGTTGAAACAGTAACTTTTTCTACAGCATCACCTAAAGTATCTTTTATTCTTTTACAAACATTTTCATAATCTTTTTGATATTGTTCTAATTGTAATTTTTCTTTTTCTACTATAGCAGAAGGAAGTGGAACATTTTCTTTACTTATACAGACTATATCTTTATCATTATATTTCTTTAACTATTGAATTGAATATTCATCTATAGGATCTAATAAGTAGAATACTTCTATGTTATGTTTTTTATAGAATTCCATAAATGGCATATTTTCTACTACTTCTTTACTTTCACCTGATACATAATAGATTTTATCTTGAGATTCTACCATTGTATCTAAATAATCATCAAAGGAAATGAATTCTCTTTTATTAGTAGATAGTCTTAATAGTTTTGATAATTGTTCTCTATGATCATTATCTTCATGTATACCTAATTTTATATTTTTACCAAACTATTCATAGAATATTTTATAATCTTCTAATTTATTTTCAGCTAAGTCTACAAATGTTTCAATTACTTTCTTTATTAAATGTTTCTTAATAGTTTCTAAAGCTTTATTACCTTGTAACATTTCTCTTGATACATTTAATGGAAGATCATTACAATCTACTATTCCTTTAACAAATCCTAGATAATCTGGAATTAAATATTCACATTCATCCATTATTAAGACTTTTCTACAGTATAATTTTATATTAGTTTTTTTCTTTTTAGATTGGAATAGATCAAATGGAGCTCTTTTAGGTATATATAACAATGAAGTAAATTCTAATACTCCTTCTATAGTGAAATGTTTTACTGTAAGATATTCTTCCCAATCATTACTTATTTCTTTATAGAATTTTATATGTTCTTCTTTAGTTATTGAATCTGGAGTTCTTTTCCATAATGGAACTATATTATTGATTTGTTCAAGACTTATTTGTTCTATTTGTTCTTTCTTTTCCTCTTCTTCTCCTTCTTTCTTTTCTTCTGTTACTTCTTCTACTTGAGCTTCATCTTCTTTAACTTCTTCTCCTTCTTTAGGTTCTTCTATTGTTGGGGTTTCTTCTTTAGGTTTATCTACCATCTTTTTTACTTCTAAGTATATTGGATATGAAATGAATTGTGAATGTTTCTTTATAATTTCTTTTAATTTTTTATCATCTAAGTATTCTTTACAGTTATCTTTAAGAGTTAATATTATCTCTGTACCTACATCCATTTCTTTAGAAGATTCTTCTATGGTGAAAGTTGAACCTGCTTCACTAGTCCATAAGTAAACTTTTTGCTCTTTGAATGATTTGGTATATACATCTACTTTATCTGCAACTAGATAAGCTGAATAAAAACCTACTCCAAACCTACCTATAAGTGACATGTCATCAGTCATTGATTGTTTAAATGCTTCAATAAATTCTTTAGTACCTGAATTAGCGATAGTACCTAATCTATTAGTTAATTCTTCTTTTGTCATACCACAACCTGTATCTCTTATGAGTAATTGTTGTTTATCTTCTTTATTTAAAGGAATAATTTCTATTTTTAAGTCTGATGTATTTGATATTTGATTTGTTAAAGCTTGATATTTCATTTTATCTAAAGCATCTGATGAATTAGAAATTAATTCTCTAAGAAAAACATCTTTGTTACTATAGAATGCATTAATTATTAAATTCATTAATTGTTGTATATCAGCATTGAATGTATGTGTTTCTTTTTTCATGATTTGATATTTTTATAAAAATTTTATTTAATTTTATATATTTTTAGAACGTTCTTAGAATTTAAAAATAAATTATTTAATTTAATTCAGAAGTGATTTTTCTTTGAATTTTTGATATATAATCAATTAATATTCTAATAGTTTGGAATTTTGTAATAATAATATCTGTTTGATTTTCTACATGTTTTAAAATATCGTCTCTATATATATTACAAAAATCTATTTGATAATCTAATTCTTGATTTAAAATATTTAAAGCAAATAAAGGCATTTTTGAAAAATTATTTTTTATTTTAAAATTTTCAGAAAGATAATTTTGAGTATTTTTAAAATTTTTATTTACTTTAAAAATATTATCTAAAATATCAGTTGATTTTGCTAATTCTATTATATTCTATTTTATTTCAACTATTTTTTGTTTTTCTTTTATATAATCATTTAAAGATAGAGTTTGTATTGATTGAATTTCATCTTGTTCTAATCGGAAAGGTAAATTATCTATATATGGAACTTCTACTTCTTCTTTTTCTTCTTTTTCTTCATTATTTTTTTGATTTTCTAATATATTTTTAAATTCAATATATTTATCGAATAATTCTTTACAAGCTAAACTATATAATTTTAATTTATCATAATTTAAGTCAATTTTTTTATTTAATAATTTTTCTTGTAAAGAACTTGAATTTATTTTATAATCAAAATTTTCTTGTTGAATAAAAGTTAATTTCTTTTGTAATAATTCTAAGTTAATATTAACATTATTTTTTATTTTTTCAAAAAAATTTATTATGTCATTTTTTTGATTTGGTTGTAATAAAATTTGATTACTAAAATCTATTGTAGCGATGGCTTCTTTTTGTAGATTTGTCATATTAGTAATATTATTATTTAACTAATCTTCCATAGATTTTAATTCATCATCATATTGAACTATTTTTATATTAGATATTGTTTTTATTTGATCCATTTTTTCTTTAATTGATTCGGAAAGTATTTCTATTTGAGAAATGTCTATAGAAAATTCATAATTTTTATTATTTTTATTGTTATGATATTCTATAATTTGTTTATAATTTGTATATTCTTGATTATATCATTGATTAAAGAGAAAAATTTCATTAAAATAATTAAAATTATTTTTCATATAAGTTATATATTCTTCTCTTATTTTTGATATTTTATTAAATATAATTGTTGAATCGTTTATTATATGAGTTATTTTACTTATAATATCATTATACATGATATTTATTTGATCTAAATCTTCTTCACTTAAAACAATAGAAGAATTAAAGATTATATTAAATAATAGAAAAAGAAAATATAATTTCATTTTTTTATGTATTTATTAAAAATTAAATATTTAAATATTCATATGCGGTATTTATAATTTCTTTATTAAAATTTAAAAGATTTAATAATTTAATTCCGAAACTATCAGTAGTTATATTATTAATTGGAATTATTTTATATAAAAATTCTATATTTTTATTATCTAATATATATTGTAATTGTAAATAATTTGAATTTTCAATATTTTTTAATTGATGAAAATGAGTAACAAAGAAAGTAATACAATTTATTTTTTTTAAATATTTTATGACTTTTTGACATAATAATAAACCATCATTTATATTTGTACCTCTACCTAATTCATCAATAATTATTAAGCTATCTTTATTAGAATTATTTAATATTAAAGAAGTATCTAATAATTCTTGATAAAAAGTTGAAATATTATCTTCAATAAAATCGCAAGAACCTATTCTAGAATATATAGAAGAAATATTTTTTATAATAAATTTTTTAGCAGGTACATAACAACCTATATGAGCCATAACATATAAAATTACTATTTGTTTTAAGTATACGGATTTACCACCTTGATTAGGACCATAAATAATATTTATATTATTATTATTTGAAATAATTGAATTAGGAATTGTTTTTTTATTATTTAAAAATGGATGTTTACTATCTATTATATTTATATGATTATCAAAAACAGGTTTTATATAATTATTATTTTTAGATATTTCTATAAAGTTTAAAAGAAGATTTATTTCTATTCAAAAATCTAAATAAATTAAAAAATAATTTTTATTATTTTTTAATAATTTTTTTAATAAATTTTTATTTTCTTCTTCAATATTTTTTAAATTTAGAATTAAAAAATTATAATCATTAATTTCGAATTTTGATTTTTTATTATTATTTTCTAATATTAATTTTTTATTTAATAATATTTTTTCATTTTCATCTAATGGATTTAAAATTAATTTATTTTCTTTAATACTTTGATCAATATTTATTAATTTATTTATTGTTTTAATTATTTTAGTACCATTTAAAAGAAAATCATTTATTTTTTTAACATGAAAAGAATTATTATTTAAAAAAGTAATTTCTTTTATTTTATTATAGAAGGAATTAAAATGAATTAAATTAAATATATTATTTTTATTAATTAATTTACATATAGAAGATAAATAATTTAAAGAAAATTTTAATTTTAAAAAAATTTTAGAAGAAATTGAATTATAAAATTCATAGATATTATTTAAATAATTAATTTTATAAGGTTGTTTTATTAAAAAAATTAATTTTCTTTTTGCTTCTTTATTTAAATTTTTATTTAAAAAATTATATAAAGAAAATTTTATTTTTTTATTAGGAAGTAAATTAGTATTTATTAAAGTATTTTGATCTATACATATAAAGGGATGATTTAAATTAACTTCTATTGATCATTTTTCTTCTGTATCAAGATTTATAAAATTTAAATATTTTATAAATAATTTTTTATTTAATAAAATATTAAATGAACTATTATATAAAGCAAATAAATCTAATTTAAAATAAATTTTTAAATTTTCTAAATTTATTTCAATATTTTTTATTTTTATATATTGATCATTTTTAGTAAAATTAAACTATTTTTTTAATAATTTATGTTTAAAATAAATATATCTATTAGTAGAATCATATCTTTTTAATATATTGATTAAATTTTCTAATGTATAAGTATCTAAAAATTGATTTACATATAAAGTAAATGTCATTTTACTTATATAGATTACGGTAATTATTATATTTTTATCTTTATCTTTTTCTTGAAAAATATATAACATTTTTATTTTTTTAAAATTTAAATTTAAGAATTTTTATTTTTTTATTTTTTTAAATTAATAAAAATATTTATTTATCTATATCTCTGCATATATGTTGTGAACTCTGTTTAGTATTAAAACAAAATGGAACTATATTAAATTCTCATAATTGTAACTAAAGAACATGATTATTTATATTTTCAAGATTTACTATAACAATAAGATCATAAAATTTTATTGATTTAATATAAAAAAATAATATCGATAAAAAAATAATATTTTTTAAATTTAAATTGAAAATTGAAAAAATAAAAATAAACAAAAAAATAAAAATATTATCATAATTTGAAATTGAATTTTTAGAAAAAAAGCTTTTATTTATATGAAATAAAAAATACTGTCTATCTTCATTTTCTTCAAAATATTCTTCTATTTTAATTAAATTTACAGGTAAATCATTAGTTAAATATAATTCTACTGTATTTTTCTTTTCTGAATCCTTTTTTAAAAATACACATATAGAATTTTTACTAAAATAATTAAAAGTTAAAATTTTGGCTTTTTCATTTATATTATATTTTTCTAATAAAAAATAATTTTCATTTATTAAATTATCAGGAATAAACTTCTCTCTTGATTCATTAGAAGTAGTATATATAAAATAAATTAAATATATAAAATAAATCATCTTTGTGTTATCTAATACATAAAGATTAATTAATTAATTTATTATTTGTAATTATTATTTTTCTCAACTGTTATTAACTATAGAATTCATTTGTTCTAAACATAACTACATTCTACTTATTATTCCTTCATTTGTTAAACAATTTAATTCTTTATTATAAATTTCATTATCTATTATATCTTTGATATCACTTAATATTTTAAAAGTATTTTCTAATACATAAGATTCGGAAGTTGAATATTCTTTTTTCTTTTTATTTATATTTTCTAAAATAATTTCTTTTTGTTTTTTACATTCAGATAATTCCTATATTAATAATTCTTCTTTTTTTCTTAAAGAACAATTTTTTGTTTTTTTATCTAAAATTTCTTTTTTTATAAATTGTAATTCTTTATATAATTTATTAATAATTTCCTATTGATTTTTTTGAATTTTTTTAAAATTAATATTTGTTTTATTAGCTAAAATTTTTTCATATTTTTCAAATTCTTTATTTCTCTTTATTTCATATTCAGATCTTTTATTTTTTATTTTTTCTTTAATATTATTTTCTAAATCTTGAATATAAGTAGAATTTTTACTTAATAGATCAAAATATTTTTCTTTATTTTTTCTAATATTATTTTCTATTTCATTTAATTTTTTTTGTAAATTTTCTTTATTTTGATTTAATTCTTTTAAATTTTCTTTATACTCTTCTACACTTTTAACAGAATTTAAATCGTTGTATAGATTATTTTGAGTTATAATTTTTTTATCATATAATTGTTTTAATTTATTTAAATTTTTTTGATTATCATTAAAAATTTTAAAATATTCTCTATATTTTAATTTAATTTCATTATATCTATTGATATCAGTTAAATTATCATCTTCTAAAATTTCTTTTTGATTTTGAATTTTTTTATTTATATCTAAAATTTTATTTTGAGTAAATTGTATAGTATTTGATATATTTTCTTCTTGATCTAAATAATAATCTTTTAACTGAGTAATTTCTTGATCATGAATATTTTTTAATTTATTGTATTCAGTATATAATTCATCTAATTGTGTATCATAAGTTTTACTTTTATCAACGAATATTTTTAATCTTTTATTTATTATATTTGTTGAATCATTATTTTCTATATCAGACATTATTTAATTATTTTTAGTGTTAAAATTTATTTAATTATTTTTTTTAAGATTTTTTATATATTCTCTTTGTCTAATTTCAATTTCTTCTTTACTTTTTTGAGCATTTTCAAAATCATTATTTTTTATATAAAAAATATCTTTTCTCATTCTACTATCAGTGGGTAAAAAGTCCTCTTTTATTAGATTTAATTCATCTAAACTCATATATGATTCTTTTAAAATAGAACAACTTCATATTTCTTTATTATCTATATAAATATTATTTAATCAAGAACCTCAAATATCAGAAATAATTTCTTGATTATTATTTTCTATATATCCTAAAAGACCGTCTTTAATTTTTATTTTATTTTCTATATCTATATCTTTATAAATTTCATTAATTTTTATTAATCTTTCTATATAGGGAGATTTCATATCACAAGAAGGATTAAATAAAATATTAACTTTTAAATTATTTGTTTTATCATAAATAATTAATTCATCTGATCAATAACATAATCTATTTTCTATACCATTTATTGTAACTTTAGGCAATTCATAAGTATATTCTGTTACTTTATCTCCATATATTATTGTATTAATTTTACCTACCTATTCTCCTAAAATTCCATTTAAAGAAAATTTTACGTTTATTGTAGTACTACCTGAAGTATGAAAAATTCCATCGTCACATTTTATTTGAAATGTTGATATAGGTGGATGATGTTCTGTCTATTCTAAATACATTGAAACATTATCTTTTAATTTAACCTATAATGTTTCTCCTAATATAGGATTAAAAGGCATTTTTTGATCCATAAAAGGTCTATAAAATCCTGAAATTATTCCTATAGTAACATATTTTAATCTTTCTATATTATCATTAGATAAATAGGCTTTTTTAAAAAATTCTTTAGAATGAATCCATGCATTAGCTACTTTATGAAGATAGGTTTCTGTGCCATAAAAACTAATAGGTAATGTTAATTTATAACCAAAAGTTGTTTTTAATATATTTTTAATTATTTCTTTAAAATTATTTATAGATAATACACTATTATCAGAAAATAATATACCACCATTTTTATCTCTCTTAATATTTTCATTAATAATATATTCATAATCAATTTCATCCATATATAACACAAAATTTCGGATAATAAATAAAAATTTAGTCCTAAAATTATTTTTAATATTGGTATATCTTACATAAAAATAATGATTAATAATTTATTAACTAGAATAAGTGATGAAGAATTGATTGATATATTAAAAGAAAAGAACTCAGAAACAAAATATTTTTTAAGCCAATTTACTAATATTTAGAAAGAAGTAAATGTGTATAGTTATGAAAGTGATAAGTTTAGAAATTTGTTTAAATTTAATAATACGGTATTAAGTAAAGAAAGAAGAAAATTATTTTATTATTTATTAAATAATAAAGATCTTAAAGAATTAGTAAAAATTAAGAAAAGTTTAAATAAAGAAAATGAATTAAATATTAATGATAGATTTTTAACTAACAATGAAAATAATAAAAAAAAATTAATTTATATAGAATTTAAAAATAAAAAATATAAATTTGAAGTTGACACTGAATTACGTCTTTATCAAATAGCCTATATATTATTAGTAGATAAAAAAATAAAAAATAAAAATATTTTATTTTTTTAGAATAATTTTAAATTAAAAAATAGAATGAAAATTTCTTAGATTGAAAGTAACGGAGAAGAATTATTTTTACAAATGATAATTAATAAAAATGTTAATATTTTGATTTTATATAAAGAAAAATGATATAAAATTTCTATGAAAATTAATGAAAAAATTAAAGATTTAAATTTAAAATTAGAAAAGGAATTAAATATTATAATAGACAAATATTTATTTTATTATAATTATTTTGATAATATAATAGATCATAAAATAATTTTTATAAAATTCAAAAATAATATTTATGATTTGGATGATAATAAATTAATTTTATTAAATAAGTATCCAGATTCTAATACTATATTAAATGCAGATTTTTTAAAAGTTAAAACTATGAGATTATATTATCAAATTTATAGATTAGTTAATAATTGTATATATAGAGAAGTAATTTATATAACTACTAGTCTTATATCTATTATTTAGAGACTTGATGATACTAACATAGGAGTTTTAGAAAAAAATATTTTAATAAAATATTGAAAAATAAATGATATACATAAGATAATAGATAAAAAAGAATTTAATGATGATTTAAGATGAGGAATAAAAATTTTATATTTAGAAAATAAATAGAAAAATTCTATTATTTTATATTTTGATATAGAGAATGAACGAGATTCATTTAAATAGACATTAATATTTAAGATGAAAGAGCATGGTAAATTAATTAATTAATTTTCACATTTGAAAAATAGGTCTTGATAATATTTGATATAGTATTTCATTATTACATATCATTCCATTTTCATGATACCATATGTTATTACGATTTATTAAAGTTACTTTTGTAGAATTTAATTTATTATATGAATATGAAAGAGCTAATGAATAAATTAAATTATTTTGAACTGGTTTTGTATATTTTTTTAAAATTTTATCTATTAATTCTTTTTTATTTTCTTTTTTATTACTACTATTATTATTATTATTATTTAATAATAAGTTTAAATAATCTGTTGGCATATCGTTTAATTGTTTTCTATTATAAGGAAATTGAGATTTTTTTAATAAATGAGAAAAATCAAAAATAAAATCTTTATTTGAATAAATAATTTTACTATTTGATTTATATTTATAATTTATATACAAATATTTTGGAAATTTTTTAATACTATATGTAATATATTCATTTGAACTAAAAAAATGCTGCATTCCATTATACTAATAAAATAATTGAGAAAATAAAATTTCATCTTCTTCCGGAACAACTATTTCTAAAATATTAAAAATTTTAGGAATATATGAAGTTAATTTTTCTCTTTTTAATTTAATTACATTTTTAATTTGTAATGATTTATTATTTTCATTATTTTTATATGGATCATATTCATGAATTTTATATTTTTTTATTATGATAATTCCTTCGTATAATTTATATAATTTTTTTATTAAAATATTTTTTCAAATAGATTTATTTGATTTAAAAAAAAATGTTAATTTAAAAAAAATAAATTGTAAAGAATTTAAAAAATTTATTTCTGCTTTTATATTATTTACTATAAATTCTTCCAACATTTCCCCGCTTATATAATTTCTATAATTAAATGGACTTATTAATCTTGATAATTGATATGAAACAATAAAAAATATTTTATCATTGTCATCTACTGGAGTTATATTCCATTTAAAATGTTTCTAATAATATAATAAAAAAATTTCACTTATATTTCCCATTAAATAAAGTATCTAATATAAAATTGGTATAAATTTATAATTTGATCTAATGTTAATCATGCTAGGAATATAATATTCATTTAAAATTGTTTTTATTTTTTGATTATGCGTATATATTTTTTTAATATAATATGGTGTTAATAATGGCTATAGATAGTACTAAATATCTAAAAACAAATTTTCACTTATTTTAATATTTTTTATATACGAAAAGATTCTAGCTGTTTCTAAACAAATAAATAATGGCATACGATGTTGGGATTTGGTAAGATGTAATAATATTTTTTCTTTGATATTGTCAGAATAGATTGTACCACATGATAAGCACATAATGAGATTCTATGTTAATTTTGATATTTTACATATTCATTTCTATTCAAAATTTATATTATTTCTATCGATATCATTGAAATTTTCATTGTTCATAATTTTCTATATACAGGAAGATAGAGGGGAGGATTTTGTTTTTATTTAAACCAATAATTAATATATGTAAAATTACATAATAATTTTTATTAAATATATTTTTAAATATTATACCTAAAAATAAACTAAAAAATGTTAGTATTTTTAAGGGAAATAATTAATGTATTTTTATATAAAAAACGAATACATAAATTTTTCTTATAATTTACAAAGTCTTTTAGAAGTATCAGGTGTATCTCTTTTTTTATCATGATTAAGATATTCATCTCAATATCTTTTTTTCATACCTTCATCGTAAAGATTATCCTTTGAATCCTAAAGTTCTGTATTAGACTAAGAAACAATAATACCCGAATGAGATTGAATAGCGAAAGCATCTCAAAATTTTATATATAAACAAAAATATATATCATATCTATTAAATATAACAATATTTACATATACATTAATACGGCCTGTATTTTTTATAAAATTTAAATCTACTTCTGCATATGCATATGCTACTCTTATTATATATTTTATTAATTTAATTATAGCTTGAATTAATTTTTTTATTAATTCTATTAATCATGCTAATGCTTTAACTATAGCTTCTATTATTTTTCATAATAAATATATAATTCCTATTATAGGTATAGCAACAATTCATCAATTAATCTTATGTAAAAATTATAAGATTTTCATTTATTGAAAAATTATTTTGTAATAAAATTTTTTCTTTTTTTAATAAAATTTTTTGAAAAATTAAATCATCTATTTTTTGATTTGATTTTATTATAGATGTTCTAATTTCAATTATTTGATTTTTTATTTTTTCATAAATTATAGGCGGAAGTATTTTTTTAAATTTTAATTCTAATAAATCTATATCATCATAATATAAAGTAATTTTTAATCTTTCTTTAATTACTTTTGTATTTATTATTTTAATTAATTTTATATTTTCTATTAATAAACTTTTCTTATCTACGGATTCTTTTTTTAAATTATTTTGATAAATTTCTAATTTATTAACATATTCTTCAGCCTAATCAAAATATTCTTCTCTTTTTTCAGGTGGTAATGATTGACTTTGTTTAGCGCTATCTGCATCTAATTTAGCTTTATCCTTTTCTCTATATGTTTTATAATCTTTAGAATAAGTTTTATTTTCATTTATATTAAAATCTAAACCATTTCCCTCTCTCCTTTGATTCATCGCTTCTATTAAAGTTATAGTATTTTCAACTTCTTTTTTTCTATAAACTAATTCAGGTACAGGAAAATCTAAATCAAATAATTCTACTTTAATATATAAAGCTTCAGGTTTAGAAAATGTTCCTACTAATCTAACTTCAAACATTATTAATATATTAAATCATGCAATTTCAAATTCCATAAATATATAAAATGATTGCGTATCTATTAATACATATCCTCTTAAATTATATCATAATATTGTAATTCTTCCTGAAAAATATAATTTTATTTTTCCTATTTTAAGTATAAATGCAAATTTAAGTGGATTACCTGGAAAAAATCCATCTACTATTATTAAATTAAATAAATTAAAGGGATATATTGTTCCGCTTGCTTCAAATCCTTTATTATTTTCTATTTGAATAAAAATAGTTCCCTTAAAAAAATCAAAAAAATTAAATTCTCTAATATCTAATAAAAATCCGGGTATTATTTTTATAGCATGACCTGGTGGACCCACATCAAATGCTCCTGAACCAACTGCGTATTGAAATTTTAAATATTTAAATTTAATTTCTATAACTTCTATACCTCCTATTTTATATACATCTGGAAAAAATATCATTTGTATAAGTTTTAAAAATGAAAAATTTTCTATTTCAAACATTAATGCAAATCTAGGATTTTCTGCTACTTCTCAAAAAAATAAATATTTTATTGAAAAATCAAAAACTTTAATTCCTCCTATAGCTGCCGCTTCTATTATATTAGGCTCTGTTGTAAGCGCTAAACTATAATAACTTTTATATATAGTAACATTCTTAATTCCAAATGGTTCTACTCAATCATCTAACATTGCTACAGCTGCTCTAAGATAAATTCCTCCTTTAGAAGTTCCCGCTTCCATTTCTCCATAAAAATTAATTCAATCTCTTTTATTTTTAGTAAATCTTATTAATATTCCTATACTAACACCAAATCCTAAATTAATAGATGGTCTCTTTACTATATAAAATGATCCACTTGTTATTTTAATTAATTTTAAATCTAATGAAAACTTTATATATACACTTATCCTTCAATTATTTGCATCTTTAATTGTTCCTCCTAATAAAATATAATCAATTTTTAATCAATCTAATAACGCATTAGCTTCTTCATATTTCTTAACATATAATGGTATTACTAAAAAGAATCCTGAATCTAAAGGAAATAATACAGGATTATTTTCCTTATCCATTAAATTAGGTAATTTATATTCTCTTGATGAAGATAATACTCCCGTATAATATGTTTCTATTCCTAAAAAATTTAAAATTTTATTTAATAAAGCCATAGGATTACCTCCTTTTCCCGTTAATGTTATCATAGTAATAGCAAATTCTAATTTTTTATTTATAGTAGCTACCGATACATGAAATGGCTAATCAATATTTGTTCCATTATGCTTTATAGTTGTTAAAAGATCAAGTTCTATACCTGTTTTTACTCCTATACTAATAGTACCCTTAAAATATGATATTAAAAATCTTTCAAAAATTATATTCTTAATATCTTCCGGTAAATTAATACCATTTAAATTAGATCCAAATGCTTCAACTATATTTTTTATATTAATTGGCTATGTTTTTCTAGCATCAAACATTACACTTAATTCTAATCATTTAGATATTTCTAATCTAACCTACATAATAATTTTTCCTATTAATAAAGATGATTTAATATAAAAAAATGATCTATTAGATTCTCGCAATTTTTCTTCTTTAAAAGATTCTTCTATATCTTCCTTTTCTTCATCTTCATATTCTAATTCATCCTCATCTATATCTTTTTTAAATACTATAATTAATCCTATTGTTATATTCTATAATTTAATATCTTTATTTTCTATAAATGGTATATCTATTGCATAATCATTATAAACCTAATTATCACATAAATATACTTCGGAAACATCTATTTCTTCTTTCTTCTTCATTATACATATCTATCCTTCTGCTCTTAATCTATTTCTATTTATTTCTCCTACAAATCTAACTAAAAAATTATAATTTTTAAAATTAAGTATAGTATTTCCTCATATTTCAAAAAATGCTCCTCTTGATTTTAAAATACCTAACCTTATTGTTGTATTAAATATTTTAACTTTAGAACTTATCTAATATGTTCCTCTTAATTTAGCTATTAATAAAATTCCATCCAATGATATACTTCCTATAAGATATAAATACGGTGTTTCATCATCATAATATTCTGTAATTTCTAACATATCACTTCCATCTCCATATTTTCCTATTTTAGTTATAATAGTAAATCCTCTTTCTATTATAAGATCTAAATCTGTTCATTCTTTTGTCTTAAAATAAACAGTAGAATCTAATTTACAATTTGTTATTACTAAATAAGGTGGATAAATATTTAATTTAGGTATTCCATTTAATAAATTAGTTGATAATTGTCATTCTTTCTCCGGTATAATTAATAAAAAAATTAAATTTTTAGCTGAATAAGATTCTAATACTGTATATTCTATATACTATTCTTCTTCATCCAAAGTTAAATTAATAGGACTTACTCTTAACTTAATCTAAATCCTACCAAATATTTTAGTATTTAAAGTAAGATATATATTAGTAATTATCCCGCATCCTAATGTTAATTTTATATGTAAATTTTCTAATTTATTTTCTTTTATTATATCATTTATAACTTCTTCTTGTATATTATTTTTAAAATCAGATTCTATTCCTAATTCATCATTAATATCTTCCATATTTTCATTAATTTCCGATATTTTAAAAAATTCAAAATAAAAACATCCCGACTTATTACATCCTCCATACTAAAATTTTAATTGAAATTCTACAGTTTTTATAGTAAATACTCCCTATAATAAAAATGATAATCCACTACATGTCTAAAAATTTAATGTAGGGATTTCACTTATAGCCTAAGATGGATCCATAGATTTAGCTAATACTATAGTAACTTTATTTAATGTAATATTTTTTTCAATAATTTTGAAATTAATATCTGTTATTAATTCTCCCTTTATAAATCAATGTAATTTTCCTATTTCTACTAATGCATTAAATTCCATATTAGATTCTAATCCTATTAATTCTTTTTTTATAATAAGAGTTGATTTAATAGTTAAATAAGGAGAAAATGATTTTATTAATAATTTCGCATTTTTCAATTTTATATTTTCACTTAATATCATATTCTCTAAAATTATTTCTATTATTAATCCTACAGCAGATAATGATCCCTCTATTGTTACTTTTCATTCTCCTTCTTGTTCCTATAAATTATTTACAGATTCTAAATCCTAAGATTCATTCATATATATTTCTCCTATTAATACTATTCCTGGTCCAGCTATATTCTTTACTTCATATACTTTATCTATACCCGGTATCTTTATAAAACCAGGATTCATTGCCGCAGTTAATATAAAAAATCCCTTTATATTAACACTTTCAAATTCTTCCTTTTCTACTCAATCATTTAAATTTTCTGAAATAATTTTATCCATACAATTAATATTATTTTCATCAAAATAATTATCTTTAATACATAATATAAGATCATTGTTTCCTTGCATTATCGCTAATGGTAATTCTCCATTTTCTACTGGTCATTTTATATTAATTATAAAATCTTTATTTTTTATTCTAATATTTGATAATAAATAAATTTTAAACTATTCTCCTATAGTTAATTTTAATTCTAAATCTCTCGCTTCAAATTTTTTAGAAAATAAACTTAAAACTCATATTTTATCATTTTTATATTCTAATTCTAAACCATTTTCTCCTATATATCCTGTTAAATTTCCAATTATAATATTTTCCTTATCTATTAACTATTCTTCTAAACTTCCTATTATATCATCTCTATTACTATAATCAATATTATAATTTATTTCTTCCTACATTAATATATCGATCTATAAAATAAATATAAAATTTATTCCTATTCTTTCCTATTCTATATCAAATATAATTATAGGATAAATTAAATGCACCAAATCTAATTTTAAATGATTTTTTAACATAAATTTTAAATTAAAATCTTGCCTAATATATCCACTTACTAATACCTTATTTTCTTCTGTAATAAAATATTCCTTATATTTATTAAATATTCCAAATAATTTAGATTCTCCCTCTATAAATAAATTTTTATTTTCCTTACTATCTAATTTAAATTTATTTATTTTTAATACCGGTTCACAAAAATTTAAATATTTTAATTCTTCTATTTTGTTTTTTATTACTGCCTAAACTATATTACATATAGGAGAAAAATCTATTAAATTAAAATTTAATCCAGATTTAAATATAAACTCCTATTCTTCCTTTATATAATAAATTTTCATTTCTATATTTCATGTTTTATCAAAAATAATTACTTCTCCCGATAATATATAAATATTATCATTAATATTCTAATTACAATTCTTTATTGTAAGAAAAGTCTAATTGTCATCTATTATTTTTCCCATAATTATTAAATTCTTACTAGATAAATAATTTCTATCTATTACGCATATCTTCTTTTTATTCTTATCTTTATTTTTTTCTATTATAGTATTCTTTAAACCTTCTTCATTAACCTAACTTTCCTTATATCCTTTTTTTATTAAATAATTCTATACTGTATCACTTCTATAAAAAATTATAATTAAAAAAATTATTACAATTAAAATAAAAAATATTTTTTTAATTTTTTTTCTATAATTATTTCTTCTATTTATTCCATTTTCAAAATTTTGCTCTTGTTTAAATCTCTATTGTTTTGGTACTTGAATAGATCCCTATTCTTCTTCTTGCGTATCTTCTAATAACTATTCAATATCTGTATTATATTTTGATATAAATTCATACTGATCGTATACTTCTGTAATTAAATTTTCTTCAATTTTATCTTTATCCATTTCTGAATATTAACTTAAATTTAAAATAAAAAAATATTTATTTAAAAACACAATATACATAATTTTTAATGTAGATACAAATATCTTATATATTCTCAATAATATCAGGTATTACTTTAGGCTTAATATTATATCAAATAATAATCTATATACCATTTACTGAAAATCTTATTGATATGTTTATTCCAAATTTTTTTATCTTATTTACTTCTTTATTATTCTTAAATAAATTATTTTATAATAAAGAAGAAAAACAATATAAGAAAAATCTTATATTAAGAGCCAGATGTAGAGATAATAATATTGCTTTATCTGCTATAGATGAAATAACTTATATGGGTTATGAAATTTCTTTTCCTGATGGATTATTAGAAAATGCTAATCTAGTAGATGCTAATTTTTATAAAGCAAATTTAAGAAATTTCTCTTTTTATAAATCAGACTTAACAAAAGCCAATTTAACAAAAGCTAATTTAGAAAATACTTATTTAGTAGATTCTAATATTTCATTAATACAATTAGCTTCTTGTTATAGTTTAAGAAATGCTATTTTACCTAATGGAACATTATATGATGGAAGATTTCAACTATACGGTGATCTTCAAAATGCTAAATATTCACATGTTGATATATGAGATAAAAATCAAATGTCTAAATTTTATAATGTTTCTTTATCTGTTTATGAAAATGCTTGTAAATGATCTTCAGAAAATCTAGAATTATTAAAAGAAAAATTAGATGATTAATTAATTATTTTTAACACAAATATTATGGATAAGGAAAAGATTATAAATCTTAAAAAAACTTTTGTTAGTTATGGTATATAGCATACTGAAATTCATATTTTATTACAAAAATTAATTGCAAAATTTGGTTATTCTTTTTTAACTATAGAAAGAGGTGAAACAATAAATATTAATGTAAGCTTAAGCTAGACACAAGAATTAGATGATCCCAAACAAGATATAATAAAAATTAGAGATTTAGAATAGTTAATACAATAGAGATTTAATTTTTAGAAAAATGTTAAAATTTTTTTAAGACAAATAGATAGACCAGAATTAGATGCTAATGTACAAACTGCTTCCTTATATAGTAAACTTAAAGCAGGAATTCCTTTAAGAAAAGCTTGTTATTCTGTAATGAATTTTGTTATGAAGAAAGCTAAAGGTATACAAATTAAAGTAAGTGGAAAAGTAAGAGGTTAGAGAGCAAAGCCTGTAATATATAGAATGGGTTATATGGTAAAAAGTGGTCAAACTTATAAAGATTTTGTTCATCATAGTACTAAACATTTATTAATGAAACAAGGTATGTTAGGACTACAAATTGATATTTGTTTACCTATGAAGGATGAAAAATATGAAAAAATAGACAGAAGACCAGATCAAATTATTATTTTAGAAAATGAAAAACAATATAAGAAGAATTATTCAAGACAACGAAATTAATTTAATTTATCTTTTATTTCTTTTAAATCTTTTATTAAATTTTCTTCCATTATGTTAATATTTTTATCTAAATTTTCTTCTTTTAATTCTAAATATTTTTTAATATATTCTGCAGTAGTATTTATTTTATCTAAACTTAATGAATTATTTTCGTATAAATTAATTCCTTTATTATTATAGTCTCCAATATCAAGATCAAATACTATACTTTTTCTTCCATATCTTCCACCTCTTCCTATTCTATGAGTATAAATATTATCACAAGTTTTACTTATACTATAATTAACTATAAAGTTAACCTATATTATATCTATTCCTCTACTTAATAAATTACTAGAAATTAGTATATTACTTGCACCTGATCTAAAATCATTTATAATTTTATTTCTCTATTCTTCTTTCATATCTTTTCCATAGATTAAACTAACTTGATATCCGTCATCTATTAATTTTTGATTTAAATTTTTAGCATCATTTATAGTTTGACAAAATATTATAGCAGAACCTAAATTTATTAATGAATATAATATTGTTAATATATCATACTAATCTTCATTATTTTTACAAAAAATTTCATATTTTTTCATGTTTTCATCTTTTTTTTCATTTTCAATTTTTATTATTTCATGAGTATCATTTATACTATATTGAGATATAATTTCTTTTATATCTTGAATTATAATATCTGAATAAGTAGCTGAAAAAAAATATAAAAAAATCTATTTTTTTAAATATTTTAAAATTTGATTAATTTGAGATAAAAATGAAGAGGAAGAAATTAATTCATCAGCTTCATCTAAAACAATATATTTTATATTTTTAATTTCTAAGTCGCCTCTTTTAGCTCTAACTATAAAGGACATAGGAGTTGTTACTATCAGCTAAGATTTAGAATTAATACGATCTGTAGTATTTTTTATTTTTTCTATTGTTATTAATTTATTAAATATATTACATACATTATAGATTTGTGTTACTAGTTCCTTACTAGGAGCAACAATTAAACTTTGTAAATTTTTATTATTATAATCAATAGAAGATAATAAGTTTAAAACAAAAGCTAATGTTTTTCCTGTACCTGTTTTTGCTTTTACTATAAAATTTTTATTTTTTTCTTTTAAAGATTTTAATAAAAATTTTTCCTATACATCAGAAGGTTTCATTATATTATTTTCTAATAAAATATTTATTAAATTTTCATTTATTAAATTATTAAAATTTTCCATTTTATATTATATATATTCTTAGTGTTTAATGAATATTAATGAAGTAATCGATGATATTAAAAGTAAGGAAAAAGAAATAGAAAAGCATTTGAATGAGTTATTACATAGAAATGAAGATGATTCAATAAATAGTTTTGAAAATGAAAATTTAATAAATATTTATCCAGATATTGATTTTCTTAAAAAAAATAATTTTAATTTTTTTCAAGTAAAGGAAATATTTATCGAATTATTTTTTTATATTATTATGATTATTTTAGATTTAAAAAATGATAAAAAAAATAATTTAATTATTTTAAAAATTATAATATGAATTATAATTTTATATTTTTTTATTATTTAGTATTTATTTAATTATTTCTATATTAAATTAATAGAAAAAAATATTTATTTAATATCAAAGTATTATATTATTTATGGAATAATAATAATTTTATGAATATTTAAAAATTATTTTAATAAGGAATTAATTAACATTATATATGGTATATTTTTATTAAATTTACATAATATTATTTTTTATTTTATTTAATTTATTCTTTGTGTTATGAAGATGGAAGAAAATAAAGAATAGAATTTAATAAATAATAGAAAGGAAATTATGGACAGAATAAATTAGCTTATAGTATTATATAGAGATTTAGATTTATCAAATATAGAATGTGATTTTAGTAGAGTTATTATAATAAAAAACATTCCAAAGATTAATAAGAAAGAAGATGAAAAAAAATTATTAAAAATTTTAAAGAATAGAATTTCTAGGAATGGAAATATAAAATTATTTTTTCATCCAATTGATAATGAAAAATATTGTAGTTATGGAATATTATATTTAGAAATGATGAGTATATAGGATGCATATAATATATATTATGAGTTCAATAATTATAAGTTGGATAAGAATCATATTTTTAAAGTAAATTTATATATAAAATATAATTATAAAGATTTTTTAAATATTTTTTTAGAAAATAAAAATAATAGAATTTCTAATAGAATTTTTTTATAGAAATTAAGTATTATAGTTGGAAATTATAATTTTAAAGAAAATAATTTTGAACAAAAAATTTATGAAAATTGTGAAAATTTTTATTTATTTGAAAATAATTTATATTATTTTATAAATTAGAAAATATATAATTCATATAATGATAAAATTTATATAGAATTTAATAAAGAAGTTAATAATATTAGATGAAATTATATGGAAAAATATTTATTATTTAATTATAAAAATAATATTATTTTAATGAATTTTAATACATAGAAAGTATTAATAATATTTGAAAAAAATTTATTTAAAAAAATAGATTTTATAGGAGATGATTATATTATTTTAATAAACAATGAGTATAAATTATCATCATATAAGATAATAGAAAATAAAATTAAAAAAATTAATATTTTAGATTTTGATTAGGAAATAATTAATATTTTATATAATAAAAATTCTTAGTTAGTTTTTATTGTATCTAGGTTAGGAAATAGTAAATCTTTACATTTTTTATTTTTTAATAATTTAGTATGTGATATATTATAGAAGAAACATATTAGTAAAAATGTTATTATAAAAAATGTTTTTTATATGGGAAAAAATTATTCTTAGATAATATTATTATATTTTGAAAGAATTTTAAATATAGAATTTTATTATTTAAATGAAAAGAATTAGTTATTACATAGAAAAGAATTTTTTATTCCTAAAAATAATGAAATTTTATAGGATTTTATTATAATAAAAAATATAAATTAGGAAAAATTATTTATAATTTATAAAAATAATAAAATAAAATCATGTATTTTAGATGTTTATAATATAGAAAACAATGAATTTATTTTTTATTTTAAGTATATTATTCCAGCTATGGGTTCATTTTATCAAGATACAACAGAATTAATTAAAAAATCAGAATTAATTTAGTCAGATTATAATGAAAATTCTTATATTTTTATTTTTGATAAGAGAAAAGCTTGAATTTTTAAGGTAGATAATAGTGATAAAAAAATAATAGAAAAATTTATTATAAATAATTTATCAGATATAAAATATCTTAATTTATATGATACTATAATATGTTTATCTTATATTAATTCTTTTGAACAAAATTTATTAATTTATAATGGAAATGGAAAAGTTATAAAAGAAGTTATAGTTAAAAATGTAAGAAATATTTTTATTTCAAAAATTGAAAAAAAATATATTAATTTAGATGATTATATAGATAAAGTAAAAGAATATGAAAATGAAATAAAAAGAAAAAAAGAAAATAATCTTATTAAAATATAGGATGATATTTAGATATGAAAAGAATTTTTAACTAGTTTAAATCATTAATTAAATAATTATGAAATCTTCTAAATTTTTTCAAAATTTATTTCAATTATTTTTTATAATAAAATAAGTAATTCAAGGTTCAATATATTTTTTATTGATTCCATATTTATAAATTAAAATATTATTTAAAATTTTAATTTTTATAAAATTTATAAAAAAAATATTTTTATTTATTCATTCAATTTTTATAAAATTTTTATTTTGAAAAAAATTAAAATTAAATTTTATAATAATTAAATTATTAAAATAAAAATAAATTTTTTTAAATTTCTTTTTATTAATATATTTCAATATTTTTATATTATCAGGTAAAAAAATAAAATTTTTTAATTTTTCTAAATTATAATTTATATTTTCAAATTTTATTTCAAAAATATAATTATTATTTTTTATTTTATAAGAAATATTTTCATATAAAATAATTTTATTTTTATTTTTTATATTATAAATTTTATTTTTATTTTTTCATTTTTTATAAATTCAATAAGTATTATTAAAATTTAATAATTTTTTAATAAATTTTTTATTTTTATATCTATAAATAATATTTAAAATATTACTAGAAATATTTATATTATTTTCTAATCAATTATTTAAATATAATTCTAATCTTAAATTTCTATATTTTTTCATATTATATTTAGAAAAAACATCTAAAAATATTTTACTATTAACATTTCTAGTAATATCTAATAATTGATATAAAACATTTAATGCTTCAACAGAATAACTATCAGAAAGAAAATATCTACCTATAATTTTAAATAAACCTATAAATTTTATTTTTATATATAAAATACATTTTGTTCCTAAAAATAAATAATTAATCATTTTTTCATCAAATTTTATTATTTCCGAACATATATTTTCTAAAATTTTTAATATTTTATTTTTATTTATATCTCATCTCTACATATATTTTATTAAAGTTAATAATAAATTATCCTAATCTTGTAATTGTTTAAATTTTAACATTTTTCTTTTATTATTATTAGTTAATTGTATTATTTCTCAATTATTTAATTTTAAAATTTTATTATAATTATAATTATAAATATTATTTATTTTAATATTTATAAAATCTGGTATTCAATTCTTATTTAATTCATAATTAAATAATAATAATCAATTATAATATTTTTCAATATCTATTATAATTATATTTTTTGATAATCTATTTTCATAATATTGAACTAAAAATATTAATTTTCTTTTTTCCTTTATTAAATCTATATATTCTCCAATATATTTTAAAGAAATATGATACATCATTTTGTGCAAAATTTAAGTTTAAGAAAAAATATTTCATAAAATGGATTTAGATAAATATTTTCTAAAAAGACAATTTGGAATTCAAAATGAAAAATTGTATTTTTCAGACGTTATGAAAAAAATTAATCAATATGAAAAAGTAGATAATAGAGTTTTCGCTATTACTGATAAATTTGTTTATAACTTAGGTGAAGAAAAAAAAGTAGTTGATAATCCCAATAAAGTAATAAAAAAATTTAAAAGAAAAATTCCGTTATCTTCTATTAAATTTATTACTCTTAGTAAAAATTCTGATCAATTTATTTTACATATTCCTATAGAATATGATTATTTATTAGAATATAATAATAGTTATAAATTTTCTTCTCTTATCGTAAAATTAAATAATAAAATTGATAACAATAATATTAGATGTTTTTGAGTTAATTTACCGATTTTATTTACTTTTACATTAACTAAAAAAAGAAAAGAATTATATATAAATTTTAAAAATTATACTAATGAATTAAAACAAAATATAGACTATAAATTAATAAAAATAATTAGAAATTCTAATGACGAATTGTTAGAAAATAATTTAAATGAAAATCTTTTATATAAAGAAATTATATGAAAATATAATAAAAAATTAAAATTACAAAAAAGATTATTATTTCTTACAAAAACTAGTATATATACAACAGATTATAAAATTTTAGATGATTTAAATTATCGTCAAATAAAAAATTAAAGATATTGATCTTATTCTTTTTAGTTTAATAAGTAATGAATTAATTATTTTTGATTCATCTACTTATGACCTTTATTTAAGAGTTCCTCAAGTAAATAAAATTTTAAAATTTATTAAATTGAGTTATAAAGAAATAAAAAATAAAGAATTAAATATTAAAGAAACAACAAAAGTACATTTAAAAAGATTTATTACTACAAGAGATGAATCTTTTAATAAATATTACGGTGGTTATTCATGAAATGAATAGTATAAAAATATAATAGATTATTGTACTAATGAAATTTTAGAATGAGATGAAAGAAATAGCTATAAAATAAAGGAAGATGATGAAATGTAAAATTTAATTAAATTAAGTTTGAGATTTATCCATACATATAAAACAAAAGTTTTTCAACTTCTTCTTCTGTTTCTTTTTTGTTATGTTTTAATAATGGTTCTGTCAATTCACAATTACTCATAAAAATAATTTTTTTTAGTATAAAATAATATTTTATGTGCAATAAACACAAAAAATCATACTAATGAATAAAAATAATAAAATAATTTTTAAAGATGAAGAAGATATGGAATAGATAGAAATTGAAATAAATAATTTAAAAGATATTTTAATTAATAAATCAATTTTATTAGAAAAAATTAATTATTTAATAAATAAGTAAATAAATAATTTTCTATATTAAAATAATTTTATAATAAATAAATAATTTTTTAAAAAATAATAATTAAATATTTTTTATAAAATTATTTATTTATAAAAACACAGAATACATAAAATGGCTTTATTTTGACATAAGTGTAATATATGTGATCATAAAAGATTTATTACAAAAACATGTAATAATTGCAAAATATTGCTTTGTAGTTCTTGTTATGTTAAAGTAGAAGTAGAAGGTAAAAAAATAAAACTCTGTCCAGATTGTCTTAAAGCTTATAGTAAAAATTCAGTAATATCACCATTAGATATTGATAATACTTCATCAGATACAATTGGAACAATAAATAATAATTTAGAAGAAACTGCTGAAAATAAAGATTTTTTAAAAGAAGTCATTACTCGTGTAACTCAGAAGGATAAAGGAGAAAGAATTAAAGAAAATAATAAATTTAATCAAAATATAACTTTATTTACTAAAATATCTAAATTTATAGGTTTAATTAAAACTGTAAATGAAATAATGGAATTAAATCCTATTTATTCTTTTGGAAATTTACATATTGTTATACATAATGGCAGTGATATAACAATAGATAATAAAGCATTAGATTTAAAAGTAAAATTACAAATAGTTTATCCAAATTTAATAGAGTATCCTTTATATAAAAGACCTTTAGATGGTAAAATATCTAAAACAAAAGTTATAAAAAAAGATAAAAATCCAGAATGAGAAGAATATTTTTCTATAACAGTAACAGATTATCATTTATTTCCTAGATTAAAAATTATGTTATGAGATAAAAAATCCAATAAAGAATTAACAAATATTTAGTTAGAGATATAGCGTATTCCTATGAATATTTATCTTAGTAAATTGGAATTATATTTACATATTAATTCTAATATACCTAATAAAATCATACCAAAATTGACTATTTCTATATTTTTAGATGTAAAATGAAAAAATTTCTTTTTATCTCATTTTTTATGTATGGAAAATTAGGAAGATACAGAATTTGATATAGATAAAATTTATTATTAGTTTTAGATTTTATTATTAAATTTAAATATTGTTTTTAATATAATTTAGATAGCAAAAGAATTATTATTATGAAAAAATCATTATAATACTATTTTATTTATTGGATTTTTATGAGTTTTATATTATAATACAATAAGATTATTTATATTTATTATATTTTTATTAATTATATATATGTCAATAAATTTCTTTTAGTATAGATATTTAGATTTTGATAATACTTTAATACCTAATAGAACATCTAAATTATTATGGCATAAAGATCATTTAGATAAATTTTAGGATTTATATGAAATAAGTAATAAAGAAATTAAAAAAAGAAGTAAAACAGAAAATATTAATAAATTTTTAGTTATACCTTAGGCATAGATAGGAGATTTAGATCCAGAAAAAATAAAAGAATTAGAAAAAATACCAGAAATTAAAAGATTAGGATTTTTATTTAAAACATGTTTAAATGCTGTATTAGGATTATCAGGAGCTAAATAGGACGCATTAATGATACAAAATGTTATTAATAAAATAAATACGAATATTTTATTAATAAAACAAATATTTACATTTTGTAGTTATTTATCTGGACCTATATATATTATATTAATAATTTTATTGTTTATAGGATCAAGTTTAAATTGAAGTATTATAATATTATTTTTTATAACAGTAATTCTTTTTTTAACTAAGAGGGAAGTAAGTAAAACTATAAGTATTATAACAGGAACATTAGGATGATTTTTTGATTTGCATATTTAGTAGGATTATAGAAAGAGATTAGAAGAATTATGTTTAGAAAAAATAAATTAATTAAGTAATATTTCTTAAATAAAAATTTATAGAAGGAAGAGCTTGTTCTATAGAGGAATAAGATTTTTGATCAAAACAATCTTTTAGTCATAAGGGAAATAATTTTTTATATTCTTTTTTATTATAGAGATAATCTGCATATAAGATAATAGTTTTATTATTAAAAAATTTAGAACAATTAATTATTTTTCTTAAAATTATGGTTGAAAATTGTTCTTCTTCTATATTATATTTATTTTTTATATATTCTAATCTTATTATATCTAATTGAATTTTAGAATGATTATGAGGTATACCTAATATAAGAACGCAATTAGATTGAATATATTGAAAATTATCTATATCTATGAATAGGATAGCGCCTTGACCTAAATTATAGGATTTATTATAGGAATTAATATCATTAATATATAATGGTTTATAGAATGTAATTAAATCTAAATAATTAGATAATTGTAATTTTTTCAATAAAAATTTTAATTTCATTTTGAGATTGAAATATACAAAGAATAGTATCAGGAATTATTTGAACTAATTCTAGGATAATTTCTAAGTAATTATAAATATTTGTATTTTCTTTAGAATTTAACAATTGTTGATTTTACCTCTACTTATAATTAAATTTTTAGTATTTAAATTAGTAAAATTCATTTCATAGACTTTAGAATTAATTATTTTATTTATAATATCATTATTAGAGAAGAAGGAGGATTGAATAATAATTTTATTATTCAATTCATCTAGTAATAAATTATAATCTAAACAAAACAAAAATTATTTCAGTATTATTTTCATTTATTCAAATTTTTATATTTTTCATTATCATATTTAAATAAGTATTGGATAAATAAAGATAATTCTACTATGGTTTCATATTCTGTAATTAAATCAATTTTTGTAATAATAAAATTAATCTATCATACATATAAAGGAAAGAATTATGATCTTTAATATAGGTTTCTAAAAGAAAATTTTTAATAAATTGATTTGTATTAATAATTTGTCTAGTATTAATTTTTATAAAATTTTTTTATATATTCTAATCTTATTATATCTAATTGAATTTTAGAATGATTATGAGGTATACCTAATATAAGAACGCAATTAGATTGAATATATTGAAAATTATCTATATCTATGAATAGGATAGCGCCTTGACCTAAATTATAGGATTTATTATAGGAATTAATATCATTAATATATAATGGTTTATAGAATGTAATTAAATCTAAATAATTAGATAATTGTAATTTTTCAATAAAAATTTTAATTTCATTTTGAGATTGAAATATACAAAGAATAGTATCAGGAATTATTTGAACTAATTCTAGGATAATTTCTAAGTAATTATAAATATTTGTATTTTCTTTAGAATTTAACAATTGTTGATTTTTACCTCTACTTATAATTAAATTTTTAGTATTTAAATTAGTAAAATTCATTTCATAGACTTTAGAATTAATTATTTTATTTATAATATCATTATTAGAGAAGAAGGAGGATTGAATAATAATTTTATTATTCAATTCATCTAGTAATAAATTATAATCTAAACAAAACAAAATTATTTCAGTATTATTTTCATTTATTCAAATTTTATATTTTTCATTATCATATTTAAATAAGTATTGGATAAATAAAGATAATTCTACTATGGTTTCATATTCTGTAATTAAATCAATTTTTTGTAATAATAAAATTAATCTATCATACATATAAAGGAAAGAATTATGATCTTTAATATAGGTTTCTAAAAGAAAATTTTTAATAAATTGATTTGTATTAATAATTTGTCTAGTATTAATTTTTATAAAATTTTTTATATATTCTACTCATAACAAAAGATTAAATAAAAAATTTTCAGTTTTTCTTATAGAACCGGGTAATTTTATATTAGTTTGTTTAATATGTTGATTATTTAATTTTAACAATATATCATTACATTTATTTAAAGAATTTTTATTTAATTTTATTGTTTTTATATTTACTAATAATTGTTCAATATTTAAAATTTCATGAAAAATTATAATTTTATTATTTAAAATATTGTTTAATAGAATGCAATCAAATTTTAGGATTAAAATATCGGCAATTTGTAATAAGTAAAATAAATTATCATTATTTAGTAATGATTCTATAGTGTATATACCGGGTTGAATTTTATTAATTTCTTTATTTTTTAAATTTTGAAGAAAAAAATTAGTATTATTTTTTGATTGATAAATTATTAAATTATTATTAGAATTTATTTTATTAACAAAATTTAATATTTCATTTATGGAGCTTAAGAAAATAATTATTTTATTATTAATTAAAAGATTATTTTCTATATAGTAAGGGGGTAATTTTATAATATTTATTTTATTATCATTATTTAATATTTCATTGAATATATTTTTATATTCAACAACAAAATCATTTTGCATTTGTTTTGTGTATATTAAAAAATTAATATTAGAATATGTCTTAAATTTAAAATGTGAGAAAAAAATAAAAATAAATATGAGGAAATAAGAAATAAAACAACGGAGGAGATAAGGGAAATATATAAGATAAATAATATGTCAAATAAGGGAAAAATAATAATTGGAGTTAATATAAAAAATAGAATAAATAATAAAATAGAAAGTAAAAAATGTTATAAATGTATTAATAATATGAAGAATATATGTACATATTGTTAGAATGCAATATGTAAAAATCATATGGAAAAAACAATAATTAATAAAAAATTAGAAGAAAATATATTTTGTTAGGAATGTATATATAAAATATTAACAAAAAACAATAAATTAAAATTTTCAATAATTTTTTCTAATAATTTTAATTTAATATATGAAGAAATTGAAAAAATAGAAAACAATAAAATAAAAAATATATTAAAAAATATAATGAAAATTGAAAAAAATAAGTAGAAAATATATAGTAAGGAGGAGGAAGTATATAATAAATTATATAAATTATTTAATGAATTTACGGATGAATAGATAAATTTAATATCATAGGAGTATTTAAATGAAAAATCAAAATATTCCAAATTTATAACGGAGTTAATTTCAATATATTTTTTACCAATATTAAGAAAATATAATAAGATAAAGAATTATATGTTAAGAAAAATAAAGAGTTAGAGAAACAATATAATGGTATTTTATAAAAAAATAGACAAAAAATTGAATAAAAAATTTAATGAAATTTCTGTATATATAAAGTATATGTTAAAGTATAGTGAAGGAAATGGATTTAATAAATGAAAAAATAATTTTGAAAAATTAATAGATAAATTGGATGATGATATATTATCTTATAATTAGATTATAACAAATAATCTTAAGATAGAAAATAATAAATTATATTATTTATTAGAGATATTATTTAAATTTTTTATGAATATATTAATTGATATAATTTATTTATTATATCATAAGAATAGAATGCCTATAGAAAAATTAATAGAAAATGAAGAAATGAATATAATGGATAAAAAAATTAAAGAAATAGATATTAATAAATTATTAAAAAATAAATTACGTAAAATTATAAAGCAAGAAAACAAAAAAGAAATAGATTAGTTTTAGTTAATAAAATTTATAAATATATTTAAGGAAAAAAATTAGAAAAAATTTAAAGATTTTAGTAAAATTAAATTTATAACTTATTTAGAAAATTATGAGGATATGATAGGGAAGAATGAAAAATATATAGAGAAAATGTATAAAAATAAATTAAATGATGAAAAGAATAAATTAATAAAGCCTATTAGTAAATTAAATATAGATAATAAGGAAAATGATTTTTTAAATTTAAATAAGGAAAATTTAAATTTAAATAAATAAAGAGATTTTTTTAAAATATAAAATTACCTAATTTTATTTTATTCTCTATATAATCATATATAGTATCATCTAAGGATTCCAATTCTATTTTAACATTTTTAAATAAAATTTCTTCTAAAATTAGAATATAATTTTTATTTAATTTTATAAAATTTGAATTTAATAAGGAATTTGTTTTATTTTTATCTCTTTTAGTTAAAGGTATGAAAGATTTTTTTATTTCATTTTTTATATTAATTAAGGATAGACCTAGAAAATACAAATTTATTTTATATTTTTTAGACTATAAACAGCTACCAGAACCATATTTATATAATAGAAAGATAGAAAACCCATCAATATCACCATCGAATAGACCGAATGTTTTGATATGAGTATTTTTCTTTAAAAAATAGAATAAAAATTTTCTACTATTAAGAGTAGGATAACCTTGTCCACTAAAAAACAAACAATATTTATAGATAAAGGAATTTTTATTTTTTAAGGAAAAGGAAACAATTCGCTATAGTATACAATGTTTTTCTACTATAATAAGATATTTTATCTAATTATTTATAGTAAAGGATAAATTTTTATATTTTTTTAAAGAATCTAAGGATTGACTTTGTAGATAACAATCTATTAAATTATTATTATTATTTATTAATAATTTACCAAAAATTAATCCTTTAGTACATGTATTAATAATATTAAAAAAATTTAAATTTAAATTTAAAGAAATATCATTTAAAATATTATATATAGATTTAATTTTAATTTTATATTTTGGATATAAGTTATAATATAATTCTCTCTATGTTATAATTTGATTCTAATTTTTTAATTTTTTAATATATTTTAAACAAGCGAAAAAATTAATATGATATAAAATACTTTTTTTATTTTCGCCATTACTATTTATTATTTCATTATTTTTATATTTTTTTATAATATTTGTTTCTTTATATTTTTCTAAAAATTTTGATAATTTTTTAATAAAATTTTTCATAAATTTAATTAATTATTAATTTTCTAAATTGAAATTAATTATAGCATTTAAAGCAATTTCTATATCAAATAAAATAAAATTAAAGATTTTAGATGCCATTACTTTATCTTTATTATCAACTAAAATAATCAAAGTAGTATTTTCTTTTTTAAGAGTAGCTCTATCTTTATGAGTAGTATATATAGAGGAATAAATACAATTTAAATTATTTTCAGTGAATAGAGGGATAGATAATTTTCACATTTTTATTTAGTTATAAATTTATCAAAATGCTTTTCAACCTATATATGCAGATAATAAATTATATTTATCGGTTGCTTCATTTAATAAAAAATTTATCTATTTTTTAATTCTAATTTTCTTTTTATCTTTTTATTAAAAATATCTTCAAAATCTGGAATTTTAAGAGAATGTTTATAACCTTTTATTTTAGAAATTATTCTTTGTATAATATAGTTAGCAATATTATAAATTCTTTTATATTTAATATGATAAGTATCATCTATTCCGACTTGTAATACTAATTTATCATCATAAATATTTTTATTAATTAACTATTCAAATATTCTATTATTTGTAAATTTATTAAAAATATTATATTCATAATAAAATAATTCAACAAAAGTTATAAGAAAATTCTAATTTTTTCTTATTATTAATAAAATATCATAAAAAATATTTTTAAAATATTTTATAGTATAGTCATAACCAAAAACATTATATAGCATTCTTGTTAATCTAAAGGGAACTCTTTCAGGTTGATTTAATCTTATTCTATTAATTTCAAAACAATCATTATAATCTATCTATATAGTTTTACAAGTTTCTTTATCTAATATAATATTAGAAAGATGTCTATCACCTAATCCTATAATTCATCCTATTATGGAAGCACTAGCTAAACTGCAAATAAAATTTTTTTTATTATTTACTATTTGAGATATATTAAAAATATTTCTTTCACTTATTAATAAAATATTATCTAATATTAAATCATTTAGCATATTACTTAAATCATTGCATGGAGTACTTTTCATTATATAATCATATGCAAAAATTTTATTATTAAAGGATAAATTTTGATATAATAATCCGAATTTTTTTCTTATAAGAATTTCTTCTATATTAGGTTGAATTTTATTATTAATTCTATTCTATACTATTAAGCTATTAATTGTTTCAGTATTAGTAATAATACTAATTAAACCTATATATTCATCTAATAATTCTATATTATAGGTTTTATTTGTTACCTATTTAATATTATAGGAACTATTAAAATAAACATTATCTTTATAAAATATAGAATTAAATAATTCTAAAAACTATAAGATAAGTTTATCTAATTTCATATTATCATTTCCTTTTAAAATATAATTATAAATATTACCATCTGAGCCTCAAAAAGCTATTTTTTTAGGAGCAGTTTTAGATTTAATTATAGTAAAACTAGGAATTATTTTAAATATTGTAACACGACTATTATCTATTATTCCTGGTATAAATAATTTATAATTTGTATAATTTATAATTTCATCTCTTCATTCTTCATGTTCTTCTTTTTCATTAATTAATGTAGATTTAAAATTAGTTAAAACTTGATATATTAAATGATTATTGGATTTATTTAAAATATCTTTTATTGCTATATATCATTTTCTAAATTTTAATCTATTTTTAATATTATTTTTATTTATTTTTTCTATTTTATTTCCTTTAGTATCATATATTACAGTTTGACTATCTAATAAAATTAATAATTTTTCTATTTGTTTTTTAAAATCACATGAATCATAATTTCATTTTAAAATATTTAAAATTTTTTCTACAGTTTTTCTTATTTCTTTTCCTTTATTATGAGCTATATCTATCAACTAACCAGATAAAAACTAAATTTCATTAAATAATATTGGATGAATTATAGATAATTTCTAATATAAATATTTTATTTTTTTATTACTTGGATAACATCTTATATTATAGCTTAAAGTATAGATAATATTATTAGGATATTTATCTAATAACAAAGTTAATATTTTTAATGTTATTTTATTTTTTGTTTCTGGTTTAATTAATAAACTAAATAACTAAGTTACTACTTCTATTCAATTGTTAATATCTACATTTAAATCGCAAAATAAAATATTAAAAATTTTTCTATATTTTTTCTTTTCTTCATATATGTGTAATAATAAAATAAATTTTAATAATAAATTAGTTTTTCTATAAACTCTATTACTTTCACTTTTTTCACTACATAATCATATTTTCATATTATAAATTATTTCTTTAAAATAATCTATATTATTTACTTCATTTAATTTTTTATAATTTATCACAATTCATCTATAAATTCATACATTTTTTGTAAATTCTTTATTTAATAAATATTTATAATATAATTTTTTCTATTTTTTATAATTATAATATTTTGCTAAATTACTTATTAATATTGATTTGAAATTAATCAATGTTTTATTATCAGAATAATTTTCTAAAATTAATTTTAAAAATTTTTTATTTTTTTTATTAAATTTTAATTTTTTCATTAAATTTGAATAAACTAACAATAAATAACTATATTTTTTTATTAATTTAGTTTTATTAAAATCTATATTTAAATTTAATAAATCATTTTTATCTATATTTCACTCAATATTAAGTAAATTTAATATAAATTCTAATTGATTTTTCTTTAAAAATTTATTACATAATCTATATACTTGTATAGTATCAATGGAATATATAAAAATATCTAAATAACAATAATAATTCAAAACAATATTTATAATCATAAACAATATAATCTAATTTATACATTCATTTTTTAAATAAATTCTATAAATTTTTTTTTATCATTTAAGTCAATAATTTTTTCTAAACAAATTAATGATTTTGCTGATTTAAAATAATTATAAGAAGATAAACAAAATTTAGGTGAATTTAAATAATATTTTTTTAATTTTAAATTTTTATTACTTTTTTGATAAATAAAATTATATAAATTTTTTCAATAAAATTTTTTCAATATCATCTTTTAATAAATTTATATAATTTATAGATTGAAAAAAAAGATTATTAAAAAAACAATAATTTTATTTTGATATCTGTATATTCAAAATTTTTATCATTAATATTTTCCATTATTTCATAAGAATCTTTATATCGATTATTTAAATATAACTAATTTTTTTCTTATTTTATTTTCTTCTAAATTTATTTTTCTATTATCTACTAATTATGAAAATGTTTTAATTTATATCTTTTATTTACGAGAGAAATATTATTTTTATAATCTCTTACTTTATTTTTTTTAAATAATAAAATAGAAGGATAAGAAATTAATTTATAATAAAAAATAATATATTTTTCATAAATATCTAAATTATTATTTTTAATAATATAAAGTAAATTAGAATTAAATAATAAAATATTATGTTTATTTCTTATAGATCATAGGATTAATTTTATTAAAAATTGTAAAACAAATCTATTAGATTTTATATGTACTGTATTTAAAGCATATTCTATTCCTTGACTAATAATTCTTCTATGATTTAATTGACATTTTTTTCATATAAATTCAAATGAATTAAAAAATATATTATCAGCACATGATAATATATCATTAAGAATTATATTAAATTTTCTTATATAAGAAAATATACTATTTTCTATTAAAAATTTTTTAATATCATATAATCATAAATTTCAATCATTATAATCTACGCAAGTATATAAAACCAATCATTTATTAATAAAAATATCTATAATATTAATTTGATTTTTTTCTTCTTTTATTTTTATAGTATAATAAATAACTCCTAATTCTTCAAAAGTTTTCATTTTATATTGTTCCATTTTTATTTGATTCATTAAATAAATACCTAAAAAAGTTACTTCATTATCTAAAATAAAATATTCAGATAATAAATTATAATAACTTTTATTAATTAAATTTTTAGATATTTTTAATAAAACAACATTAAATTTCTATAAGTGACTATGCGATTCACTATTTAATATATAAAATCTAACAACTTTTAAATATTTTAATAAAATTAAAGCAAAATCTTTATCACTTATAGAATTATCTATATCAGCTATTGGATCATTTAATAAATAACTTGTATATTTATTAGTATCAAATAATTTAATAAATAATCCCTTTTTTCTTTTCTATAATAATTTAAATAAAAAATCTAAAATAATTTCATTTTTATTATTTTTTCTATATTCTTGTTCTATTAAAAGTAAAGTATCGAATAATTTTAATATTAATTTAACTTGTAAATTTTTCTATTTTTTTAATATAATTTAAATTTAATTTTTTCTTTTCATGATCTATTAATGATCATTTTTCTAATAAATATTTTTTCAAAAAATAAATTATATTTTTATAATCAAGTAAAACCATGCTATTTTTTATTTTATATAAAGAATAATTATAAATTTTTATTAAATAATTTAATAATTTTAAATTTGTATTTTTTTTAAAATTTTTAAATAAATTATTTTTCATAGAATAAACATTTTTTAAATTAATATTAACAATAGTTTCCTATATAGACTATAAAAAATATATAAAATATTTTAATATTAAATAAATAAAAATTATATCATTTTTATACTTATAAAATGATAGAATTAATTTTATATAAGATTTTCTATAATTTATATTATATGAATTACAATAATATATTATTTCACTATATATTCTTATAAAATAAATTAATTTATTAGTATTTGTTACATGTTTTTTCATTAATTTTATTAAAATATAAAAACAAGATAAAACATGAGAATTCTGTCTACTTTTATAAATATATTTTCATTTTATACTTTTATATAATTTATCTAAAATATATAATAATAATTTAATATCATTAGATAATAATTTATTTTGTTTTTTTATATTTTTTCTAATAAAAATATTTCTATCTATATCACAAATATATCCAAATATACTTCTTATATATTTCTATTCTATATCAGTTCCTTTAATAGATATTATATTAAAATTATTTAATATTTTATTAATATTAAATTCTAATAATTTTTAAAATTTAATTTTTGTTTTAAAAGATAATAATAAAAAATAATATAAATTTTTCTAGTCTATAAATTATATTTTTCTATTTTTTGATTTTCAGAAATATAAAAAATTTCATAAGTAATTTTATCCATTAACTATTCATCTTTCTTAAAATTTAAATAAAATATTGAAAATTTATAATATCAAAATAAATTTTTATATTTATATACAGATATTTCTATCGATAAAATTTTATTATTTATTCTTTTTATATATTTTAAAGATATAAATTTATAATTTCTTAATACATAATATAAAACTTTAAAAATTGTTTCTATACTTCTTTCTGTAATATTATATTCTAAAATATTTCCTAAAATATTTTGATAAAATTCTTTAATAAAAATTTTATTAGATTTTTCTATTTTAACATTTTGCATATAATCTAATATAATAAAAAACATATTAATATTTATAAAAAAATATTGAGTAAATACATAACTGTTTTTAGGTGGTAAAATAATTAATTTATATTTTAATAATTTAGAAACATAATTTTTTTTAAATTTTTCTGAAATATAATTTTCATCAATTAATTTTAAAAAATCTATTAAAATAATATTATTTGAATATAAATTAGTATTTTCTTTGTAAATAATTTTAATATCAATATTATAAATAATTTCCATTATTCCTTCACCAAATACTTTAAATACTATATTTAATTTGTTTTTATAATTATTAATAATTTCTTTTATTATACTTAATTGATTTATATTATAATATTCTAATAATGAATATATTTGATTCCAAACTTGTTTAATTAATTTTATATTTTCTTTAGAAAAATTTAAAATATTCTTTTGCATTTCGAAAAAAATAATCAAATAAAAAATCAATTTTTAATAATGCTCTTTTTTATATATATTAAGTATTAATGTATATAATTTGAAATTATCATTAAATTTTAAATTTAATTTCTATTTTAATGGTAAAAATATATTATAATTTATATTAAAATAATTAAATCTAATATTTAAATAATCTATATAAACAATTGAATTCTTTATATACATACATTTATCTAAAAATAATTTATCATTTGTTTTTCATCAATTTAAAATAAATGAAAATTCAGAAGTATTTTTTAATATGTAAATAACTAATAATAATCTTTCTTCTTTTTTTAATTTTATTATTTGAAATAATCGAATTTAAAATTTTTATAAATAAATTTATTTCTTTTTCATTCTCTAAATATTTTACAATATTAATTAAATTTTTTTTTATTTTTTTTAAATGACTAAATTCTTCATTGTTAGATAAAACAAAATTTATTATAGTATTAATATAAGGAAGAATAAAATCTGTTTTCTTTTTTATAATAATATCTATACAGTTATATAATATAATATGTTTTTCTTTATTTAGTTTTCCAATTGAATTTATTAATGAAATTATTAATTTTTTCATTCATTCATTCTGATAGATATAATCCTTTTCAATTATTTTGTTATATAATTTTTCATATAACTCTATTAAAAGATTTATACTTTTTATGTTTATTTTTGAAATTACAATATTTAATAAAGATAGAGAAACATCTATTATATTTTTTGATAAAGGAAAATCAAAAGATAAATAATTTTTTAGAAAAATTATATAAAAAATACAATATTTTTTCACATTTTTATAGATATCAATTTCTATTTTTTTAATTAGTTCTTCATATACAATAGAAATATAAGAATAATTTTTTAAAGTAAAATCATAAAGAATTTTCAAAATAATTTTTTTATTAGAACTCTTTTTTAATTCATATTTTAAAATAATAACATTAATAAAATTATTGTATATTGTCATATCATTTGAAAAAAATTTTAAGATATAAAAATTTAAAAGATAAATGTATTTTATTCATTTAAAAGAACCTGTCTTCTATTTTTGGTATTTTTCTTCTAAAACAAAAATAAAATTAATTTTTATGTTTTTGTTATGTTCTGTAATAGAATCAATTGTTTTGATTGTAGAGATAAATGCAGATAAACTTTTTCTTATTTTTTTCTTATTTATTTTTAATATTTTATTATTTTTCTTTGTTATAACGTTTTTAATTATGGTTCTTATAAGTTGTTTTATTGTCATTTTTAAAAAAATTTGATAAAAATAAGAAACTACAAAATATTTAATTAGAACTATTTCCACTTTCATCCTTTTCATAAACATTTTCCATTTTTTTAAGATAACTTTTTGTTATATTCTATGTTTGTCTTCTTTCTTTTCTAAAGTCATTTTCATATATTTCTAAGTTATTCAACATATATTTTATAAGAAAAAATATAATAATACCGAATATTAAAAAAAATATTAGTATTAAGCTCATAATAATTTAATATTTATACTACACAAAATATTTTTATTTAACTATAATATGGATAAATATAAAATTTAAATAATTTATAGTAGTAAACACTAGTTTTATTTTTAAATTTTTAAGATAAAATCGAAATAAATATGAATTAAGGATATTTCAAATAATGATATAAAAATATCATATTTATAATTTTTAATGGCACTTACAAGAAGTAAAAAATCAATGGAGGTCGATGAAGACTAGATTCAAGAAGAAAATATATAGGAAGAAATAGCAGAAGTTAAGTCTGAAAGAAGAGAAGGGGAAGAAGAAGGAGAGAAAGAACCAAAACAAACAATATGTATATTTGGATTGGATTATAAAGCAGATGAAGCTGAATTACGTAAGAATTTTGAAGATATTGGACCAATTGAAAGTATTAGAGTAATAAAGGATAATTGGGGTAACAACAGAGGATTTGGATTTATTAAGTTTGAGTAGATAGAGGATGCAATAAAGGCTAAAGAAATTAAAAGTGGAATATAGATATTAGATAGACAAATAGCAGTAGAGTATAGTAGAAATGAAAGAAAAGAAGGTGATGATTAGGGATAGAGAAGATTTGTAAGAAGAGGAGGTGGTTATGGATCAAGAGGATTTTAGTAGAGAGGAGGTTATAATAGAGGTGGAGGATACAGTAGAGGTGGAGGTTATAATAGAGGAAGAGGAGATTTTTAGCAAAGAGATTATGAAAACAGAGGTGGATTTGGATAGTAGAGAGAATTTGGTGGTTATAATAGAGGTGGATTTTAGTAGAGAGGAGATAGAGGTAGAGGAGGATTTTAGTAGAGAGGTGGAAGAGGAGGGTTTTAGCAAAGAGATTATGAAAACAGAGGTGGATTTGGATAGTAGAGAGAATTTGGTGGTTATAATAGAGGTGGATTTTAGTAGAGAGGAGATAGAGGTAGAGGAGGATTTTAGTAGAGAGGTGGAAGAGGAGGGTTTTAGCAAAGAGATAACGAATAGTAGTAGTAGTAATAATTAAGTTTAACAGTTTATTAAAAAAATAAAAAAGTATTATTTAACAAATTTATTATTTGATAAAATAATTTGTATTTTAAAATAATAAATTTTTTTTATTAAAAATTCATATGATTTTTATCTTTTAATTTATTTTAACACACAAAATTTATATATGATTTTTGAGTTTAGAATCATTAAATACTTGTGTTTAATTCTGGGGTTCTTTTATTATTTTCTGATATATATTTAAATTAAATTTTATTTTATTTTAAAATATATTAAATTAAATTAATAAATGTAAATTTTTATTTAATGGATAAAAATATTTTTACGGAAGAATAGTAAATATTATATTTGTAATAATATTAAAATTATTTGGATATTTATTAATAATATAATAAATAACAAAAAGAAAAATTAATATTAATAAATAAAATTTTTAAAATTTTATTTTTATCCTTTTAATTTAAAAATTTTATAATATTTTAAGAGTATTAATTAAAAATATTTTTATTATTTAAATAAGTATTTTAAATTTTTTTATTTATTATTATATATATTATATATAGTATATAGTTTTTATTTATTATTATATATATTATATATAGTATATAGAATTTTAAATTTATGTATAAAAATGAAATGATAAGATATACTCAAATAGAGATCGGATATTGCATTTATGATTGAATATGAATTGATTTAGGTCAATGAAGAAAATAATATATTAATTTATTAATTATATGATCTAAGTAAAAATAAAAGTATATAATTGTATTGTTTTTTAAAAAATTAGATATAATGCAAATATTATTATAAAATAACAATATAAAAATTAATGCTTTAATATTCTTTTGATTTTAAATAATGTTTTAAAATGAGTACATACTGTTTTAAAATAAGATATAATGATATTTTCATATGAATTTAATCTTAAGTATTATGCAAAAACTTTTAACAAACCAAAGCCATATATTAGGAGAAAGTTTTTAATAAATTTCTTTAACATAAAAATGATAGGGATTGAATTAATAGAGGGAATAAATAAGCAATAAATAAAGAGTAAATAGATAATGGAATAAGAAATAAAATAACAGCAATAAATTATATTGATATCTATTTTATAATATAAATTTTTTTTATTGGTTTAAAGATAAAATTGATATAATGATTAATAATATATAGATATAGAGAATAAAAAATAATATATAATATCTTTTATTACTTATAATAGTTTAAATATATATAATAGAGAACATTCAAAGATAAGATAGTAATAAAAAATAAAATAATATGATATAGACTGATAGTTATTTAAAAACTATGATTAGAATTATTAAGACTATAATATAATAAGATATAATAAAACCATTATATTATATGAGAAAATTATATAGAAATGAATATTATTATTTAAATTAAAAAGATATAATTGTAATAAACAAATATGAATAAAGAGAATTAAATACATATGTATATATAAACAATAATTGTAATATAAAATAGTTAGAGATGATAGAATTATAAAATTTGAATAAAAAGAAACTAAAGATAATAAATTATAATAGTATTAGATTAATTAATATAATAATAGTTAGATGAAGTTAAAGAAAAATAGAATTAAAAAGATAGATGAGTATTAATGAATAAAGAATCTATTTTATTATATAAATAATATATTATCAAAAGAATTATTTATGAAATGATTATAATTATTATTAAGAATAGAATAAATATTTAAAAATATATTAAAAAATATAAAAGAAAGATAAATAATTAATAAATTATATATATATATATAGATTGAATAAAACAAGAGTAAATGCGATTAGTAGATATGTATAATAATAAATAAGGTAATAGAAAGAATCTTATAAAAGATAGTTGAGAAGTAAATATATATTATATTCAGCTTTATTTATAATAAAAAATAGAAAATATCATTAATAGTATTATAAATATAAAATATAGGGGAAAAATAGAATTTTATATAGATACAGAGATAATAATAAGTTTGAATTAAATAAAAGTAGATTTTTAAAGGGATAATTGATTGTATTAGTAATAAATAAAAATTTAAAGAGTTAATAGATTAAGAAAAATAAAAAAAGATACAAATATAAAGAACTTCTGAATATTATATATATGATAAAATGAGAATTAATAAAAATTTAAATTTAAAATTCTTATTAAAAATAAAAAATGATCTTATAAGCTGTTAATGCTTTTAAGGTATCTATAGATTACTTATGTTAAAAAAGAGAGGTATCTTCCATTGGCAACTAAACTAGGTATACTCAAGGATGTAAAGATAGTTGTTATTTCTATAAATATATGTGATGTTATAAAGAACTTTAATCATCTAATTTCAACGGTAATATCTGTTAATATAATAGACAAGTAGGTAGTCTACAAAGCAATCTGTGAAATATTAGATATCATTTGGTGGAGTAAACAATGTATAAGTATAATGTATAAAAAATATTTATTATAAAAATTAATATAACATCATTAGTTCTATTAAAAACTATTGAATAAAAAAAGGGATTTAAATACAAATAGCTTAAAATCAATTATAGATTTAGATTGAAATATAATACTATTGTAATTTCTATTATTTATAACTAAGATGATTTAGCAACTAAATATAATAATAAAAGATACAGATAAATATTAGAAATAAATAATAAAATATAGAATTATTATATTAAAAATAGAGTTATTAAATCTACTTATATAATATTGTCATTAGATATACTATTCTTATTGAATTTAATTATTATAAAGAATATGTATTAGAATTAATAAGAGATTATTAGTTTAATAAGTTTATATTATATAATATTCCTAATGTTGTGATTTTTAATAAATATAAATATAAGAAAATATAATAAATAATTGAGATTATAGTCTGAAGTGATAGGTACATTGCTTTAAAGGAAAGAACTAAAAAAAAAGAGAGAGGTATCTTCCATTAGTAATTTAGATGAATCTACTATAAGAATTGAAAATAATTGTTGTTTATATAGAGATAAAACTATTGATAGAATTGATATTATTATAAAGAATTTTAATTATTTTTGATTTTAGAAGTAATATCTGTTAATTTAATAAATAGATAATTTATAAAATAATCTGTAAATTATTAAGTATCTTTTGATAGAGTAAAAGAAGAAGATAAATATAAGATAATATAATAAAATTTTAATTTTTAAAATTAATTAATCATTAATTTAGTAAAAAAAACAGTAATATAAATAATTAATTATATTCAAGTTAAATATAATTGAATAACAAAAAAAGAGAATTAATTATAATTATAAGAAGTTAAAAAAACTATATAAAATATATAACAAAATTTTATAAATGATTTATTTTTATTTATAGATTAGGATATTAAAAAAGATTATCTTATTTATATTTATAAATAAAAATATAATGAATATTATAATTAAATTAAAAATTTTATTAAGATATATAAAGTAAGAATATATATATATATATATATGATATTATTTTTTTTTATTATAATTTTTAAAAATTAATTATTTATTTAATGTTTCTAATGGCCGCCTTATGCACCTTTACTCCGCCAGACGATATCTAATGTTCCATGGATTGCTCTGTGGACCACCTACTTGCCTATGTTGGCAGGTATGACCTCTGAAATCAGATGTGGAAATGCCATTAGAAACATTTAAAACTGAGGTATTAAAAATATTAGTAGTAATAAGGGGTTGATCGGATTCGAACCCCTTATTACTATCAGTTAAAATAAAGGAGTGATCTGTCTCAACTCCTTTATTCTTCTAGTCAGGCTTAGACTAGGACTATCCTCCTGATGGAGGTCCCTTCACTTCCTTCTTCCCATTTCTGGGTCGAAGAAAGTGCTTTTTATGGAAAATTTTCGAATTTACATTCTAATCATTTTCCATGTTTGTGTTGTAAAAAAAAGATAATATTTATATATTTATTAATTAATTCTATATTGTTTCTATATAATTTATATACTATAAATTTTTTAGATTCTTTATAAAATATATTTCAATAAAAAGGTGACTTAATTTTTCTTAAAAAATTTTTTAATGATATTATAATTAATAGTTATAAAAAGTTTTTATGATTTATTATCATATTATAATAATAGATTTAAATACAAATCTTCTATTAATTTATAAAATTTATTATTAAATTAAAGAATAAAATAAATATATAATAATAGTTCAATAATTGAAAAATAATTATTATTTTAATTATCATTTTCTATTTTATTCCATATTCTGTATCTTTCTGGAATATCATAAAAATCAATTTCATCATTTTCAATAATTTCTTGTATTTTTAAAGTATGATTAATCTTATTTATATAATATTCTATATATTTACCATATATACTAATATGTATCTAAACATCACATATAAATTTTTTATTATTTATTTTAATATATAGGTTATTATAATTACCATCTTTACAATTTAAATATACAAAATCCAATATTATTATACCTATATATTCATTTTTATAAAATATTTTTCTTAATATTCTTCTCATATATCCATCTTTATATAATTTATCTGTTCATTCTTTATTGATATGATCTTCATACATATTAACTTCACATATATATCTATATAAAACTTTATTGGTTTCAGATATTAATATAGATCTATTTATATATTTTATCTTTTCATTAAAAGAATATCTTTTTATTACTTTCTATTCTTTTACTAACAAATCATAATAATATATAAAATCTCATTCATCTATCTATCCTATATACTATATATTATTTGAACCTATTGTATTATACTATTCTTTTGTATTCTAAGTAAATAACATTTCATTAAATATTGGTACAGGACTTTTTTCATTAGGATCAATATATTTATAATCTTTAAATAAATCCTTAATTTCACCTATATCTACTAATATTTTATTTAAATAACATCTAAAAACTAAACATATATTATTCAAATATGAATTAAGATTTTCATTAATATTATTAAAATTAATATCATAAATTTCACATATATTTATATTCTAAGTCTTAATACGTTTCTTTTTAAATTCACTATATAATTTTATAATTTTATTTTTATATCTATGTAAAAATTCCTCTATCTTTATATAATATAAATATTTTGTTATATTATTATCATTATATGTCATAATTAATTCTTTATTCTTTATAATTTTCTAACTTAACAATTCTTCTATTGTCATTTTAATAGGTTCTGATTTTTTTGATCTAAAATATCATATTGAAAATATCATTATAATAATTACAATTATTAATAATACAAAAATAAATATTAATTTATTTTTCTTATTATTTCTTTTTTTTTGTTATTTTTTTCATTTATATTAAAATATGATTTTATATTTATATAGTTTTTTTATGTTTATTTCTAATTATATTTTAAATAATAATTATTTTTAATTAAAATAAAATAATTATAAATTATAAATAAAAAAGTTTATTAACTTAATTTTTCATATTAAATTAAACTTATGATAATATGTAAATATAATAAATAAAAGTTTTAAAATATTTTATAAAATTTATTTTAATTATATATATATAGTATTATATATATTAATTTTAAGAATAAAAAATAAAAATTATAATAATAAAAATAATTATTATTAATAATATATAATTTTTATTTATATATTAAATATAAACTACAAATGATAAAATTCATTATATTAATAATTATAATAAAAGATATTATATCAGATGATAATAAAGAAAAATTTAAAAAAATATAGAATAATATTAATACATGGATAGAAAATAATAATTCTTTATATAAAAAATTAAAAGATATAGAATAGAAAATATTAAATTAGAAAGAAGATATAAAATATAAATTAGATAATATTAATAATAATTGAAATAATATATATAAAAATATTAATTATTATACTATATTTAAATCTGATAAAAATTTATTTAATTAGATAAGTTAGATAATATCAATTATATATGATATTTAGGATAATAATAAATTAGAAAAGAATTCAAAAAATATATGATTATTATATAAAGTTTTAACAAATTTTATGAATGTATATAATAAAATTCATAATATATTTGATAATATATTAAGTTATCATATTTTTTTAAGTAATTGATTAAATAAAAAACATTGATATAATAATAGTATTAATGATAGTAATATTGAAGATAATATATCTAATTTATGAATTTTAAAAAATATATTATTTAATTATAAGGATCTTGATTATATAGATTATATTATAGATTTTAATAAAAAAACATGTGATATAACTTTATATGAAAATAAAGAATCTAAAACAATAGAATTATTATTAGATATAAAATAGTAGATAAAATTATTATATAATAAAATACATAATTATAATATTAATAATTGAAATAATATTAAATAGTTAAAATAGGAAATGGATATAAAATTATTAGATTTAAAAAATTATCTTATAATATCTAATAATAATAAGGAATTGATATTATATGAAAAATTATTAATATTTAAATAGATATTTAATTTTCATATATCTGATATTTATGAAAATAGAGATAATATATCAGATAATTAGTTTAATAATATAAAGAATTTTATATTAGATTTTATATAGAAAGAAATATATTATCCATTATCAGATAAAGATTCTACAAAATTAATAGATTATTTAAAAGAAGAAGGAATAGATTTAACTATAGTAGTTGAATATTTAAATAATATAAAAGTATTTAATATAGTTAAAAAAGATAATATTTATTTTAAAAATATTGAAGATATAATTAAAAATGTTAAAAGTTGAATACATATTCTTTATTATATAATAAGAAATAAATATTTAAATAATTTATATATTAATAATGAAAATATAAAAGATCTATATAATAATATATTAAAAACATACTGTTCAAATATAAATTTTCTTTATGATAATATTTATATAGATCAATTATATTTATTAAATAATATATTCAAAGAAAATCTTAATTTTAATATAGAAAATAGTAATATACAAGAATTTATTATATTATATAGTATAATTAAAGATGATATATTAAAATTAATCATAAATATAAATGAAAAATTAGATTATAATAAATACATTATATTATATATTAAAATATTAAATTCAATTATTTTAATAAATGATTTTAAATTAGTAGTAGTAATAAAAGAATAGAAATAGAAAAAAATAAATATATATAAAATAATATTTATTATATTAGTATTATTTATAATAATTATAATATAGAAATATAGAAATAAAAATGAACAAAAAGATAAACATTTATTATAATTTTCTTAATTAAATTAATTTAAATTTTATAAAAAATATTTTATTATTCTAGATAGTTTATTTTAATAGAAGATAAATATAACTAAAAAATTAAAAATATTAATTATAGATAAAAAAGAAATAAATATTATAATAAATTTTTCATAATAAAAATATGATATATAACAATTTTTATCTTTTAAGATTTATTAATGGATATAATATAAAGTAAAAATAACTATATTAATTATAATTATAGATAATAATAATAATAATAAAAAATAATCACAATAAAAATTAATATAAAGAATATTATTTTCACAAGGAAGAATATTCTAAATATTAGTAATAATTAATTAAAAATATAAATTATTAAATAACTATTTAGAAACTAATAAAACTAGTTCTAAAATCATATAGAAGGAATATTGTGATAGTATTGATATCTTTCTTTTTATTTAAGAAAAAAATAAATATATTTTAAATAATAATAATAAAAATTATAGAATATATTTGTTTTTAAGATAATATATTTTAATGAATAATATAACAATAACAATAAATTTTAAAACATTTATAATATTTATAATTAAAATAGTTTTTAAAAATGTTAATTATATATATCTTATAAAAACTATTATTTTAATTTTATTTGTTTAGGACTTAGATGATGATGATAAATATAAAATATAATTAAAAAAGTATTTATAAGATTAAGAGTATACTTAATATAAAAATATATAGACTATAAGAAGATTTAAAAAAACTTTAATATATATGATAATATTTATATTTTGAAAAGTAGTAATATCATCTAAAATTCTATTAGAATTACAAAATATATAAAATAAAATATGATTATCATAAAAATTAATAATAATTTAAAAACTTGAAATGGTTAATTTAATTTTAAAATAAGATTTTTATAAAGATTTATATAAATATAACTTCATAATACTTATATAGAAAAAAAAAAGTAAATATATTAAAATAGATGTTTTTACATATTAAATCTAATCTATATAATATTATATTTTAAATCTAACTACTTTTATAAATAATAATTAATTAAATTTTTATTTTTGGAAATTAGATATTATATATATTTTCTTTAAGATAAAAATCTATACAAAATATCTAATTATAAAATATATTAAGATTTAGATATTTATTCTATTTATATATAATATTAAACAATCATTTAATAAACTTATTTAATTATTTTCGCACTATGGTGATAATAATTTTTCTACTAAAAATAATATCTTATTATAATAATGTATTTTGATTATATTATTTTCTTTTCTTTCATCTAAGATATATTCTATCATATAATTAATTTGTTTAATATTTTTCTCATTAATATCTTTAAAATTTAAAAATATATTTTGTAAGTTTTTTATATTTTCTTGAATCTAATTTTTATTATCTTCTAAAAGATTATTTATTTTTGGTCTTATATAATTATTATATATATATTTAATACATGATATATTTTTAATATAATTTTTACTAGCCTAATAAAATTTATATAAAACTATATCTCTAATCTTAATTTTTATCTTTGATAACTAATTACCTATTTCTTTAAAATTATTTTTTTTTAAATTTTTTATTATATTATTAAAATCTATGTTTAATCCATATTCTTCTATACATATTTCTTCTAAATATTTTAAAAAAGTTATATTATTTTTTGATTTATTTAAAGAACAGTATATATCTTCATTAAAAATTTTATTTATAATATTGTTTTTCATTTCATTTTCTAAATGTATATTTTCTTCAATATAAAATAATATTATATATATATTTTGATATATCATTACATTTTTATTTTCAATTATATCTAAACTTTGATTAAAAATTCTTGTAATATCATAAATCCTTCATTTTTGTACATTTATCTATTTTAAATTATTACTATTTATATAATTATTTTTAAATTTTGCAAATTCTTTATATAGTTCATTTAAAATATCATCTCATTTTTTATTTCATAATAATATATCATCTTGTTCATATAATGAAAAATCTAAAAACTAATTTTTTAAATTAAAATACTTTAATATATTATATTCTCAAATATCATTTGATCAATGATTTTTATTTTCTCAATTTTTTAATAAGTTTAGATGATCTATAAAATTTTCATATAATATAACTGGAATATTTCCTATAATAAAAAAAATAGTTAAAACTTTTATATTATTATATCTATTATTAAAAGAACTATTTTGATTTTTTAAAATAATTTTTATATATTTATTAATTAACTCTATATTATTTCTATATAATTTATATGTTGTAAATTTTTTTGATTCTTCATAAAATATATTTCAAGAATCATTTAAATCCTAAAAATAATTTGAATTATATTCTTTTATATTTTAAAATCTTTTTCTGATTCTTTACTTACTAAATTTAAAAATTTAATAATGATATCATCTTCATTATTATAAGTGTTATATCAAGGTTTTAATTCTTTTTGTAGATTAATTAACTAGTTATTATCTTTATCTAATGTATAAATCTAATAGATTGTTGTATAATGGATAATAAAAAATATTATTCTCAACATTTTAATAATTTTTTAATGATATTTTTATAAAATCTAAACGATAATTTTAAATAAAATTTATTTTTAATATAAATAAATAATTTTTTAATAATATATTAAATATTTATATAAAAAATTTAATATTTAGAAATTACTTTATTTTTTTAAATAAAGTTAAAAAATAGAATATATTATATTTTCTATTAGATAAGATAAATATTTTTAATTTTTTATATTTTTATTTTTAAAAAAAATTACAACATTATGAATTTTTTCCTAAAAGATTTTAAATTTAATTAATTAATTAATGTTTCTAATGGATGTCTTATGCACCTTTACTCCGCCAGACGATATCTAATGTTCCACGGATTGCTCTGTGGACAACCTACCTGCCTATGTTGACAGATATGACCTCTGAAATCAGACGATTGAAGTTCTTTGTAACAGCACCAAAGGCACCTATAGCTACTGGAACAACAATAGTCTTCACGTCTCAGAGTAGACCCAGCTCAGTTGCCAATGGAAGGTACCTCTCTTTTTTAGCTCTTTCCTTTAAGGCAACGTACCTATCACTACAGACCGTAATCTCAATGATTCAGCATGTTTTCTTACTCTTATCCAGGACTACAATATCAGGAACATTATGTGATATAAACTATTCATCTGATAATCTCTTATCAGTCTAAATAGGTGTATCTCATAATATTTTCACATTACCATTCACTGACTATAGGACAGATTCCGGATAATGATCAAATAAATTTACTATAAGTGGTTCATCTGATACAATTGTCTCTATGGTTTGAGAATGATTATTAGGATATTAAGAATGATTTTATTGCTCTTTAATCAAAGAGAGAAGTTTAAGTAATTTAAAGATTATTATTAAATATATTATTATTAATAAAGTTACAATATAATAATGAAACTGAACTAAAATTATAATAGAGATAATAAGAGATTGACCTGTCTCTAATTATTTATTCTTTTACTTAGTCTTAGACTAAAACTATCCTTCTACTAAAGATCTCTTAACTTTCTATTTCTATTAATGAGTTAAATAAATTAATATTTATATAAAATTTTTGAATTTTCATTTTATTATATTTTATTTTTATATATATTATTATAAATTATATATAATAAATAATATGTTTTATTATTTCTTTTTTGTTGTTATTTTTTATTTAAAATTAATTATAATTTTAGTTAGTTTATTTATAATTATATTATAAATAAAATTATTTAATTATTATTTTCTAATTTTATTTCATTTTATATATCTTTCTGGAATATCATAAAAATAAAATTCATTGAATTTTTCAATATCTTCTAAATTTAAACTATAATTAGAATTTTATTTATCATATTTACTATATATTATAATATGTAACTAAACATCACATACAATTTTTTTCATCATTTATTCCAATATCTGGATCATCATAATCTCCATCTTTACAATTTAAATATATAAAATCTATTATAATTATGCCTGTATATTCATTGTTATAAAATATTTTGTTTATTATTCTTTCCATATATCCATCTTTAAATAATTTTTCTCTTTTCATTCTTTATTAAGATCATTTTCAAACATATTAATTAAACATTTATATCTATAACATAGATTTTTCTTTAATTTGGGAATTAATATAGCTGTTCATATATATTTTTTATATCATCAGTAGAATATCTTTTTACCACTTTCTATTTGTTTTATTAACAAATCATAATAATATATAAAATCTCATTCATCTGTCTATCCTATATACTATATATTATTTGAGTCTATTATATTATACTATTCTTTTGTAGATGATGAAATAAATAACATTTCATTAAATATTGGTACAGGCTTTTTTTTTTTTCATTGGGATCAATATATTCATGATCTTTTAAATAAAT
>NW_025962543.1:453936-491579 GCF_017589495.1 Alosa alosa
TCTTAGTATTTTTTTAAATATTATTAAAATCTTTTTATCTTTTATCAAATTACAATAATTAAATATTTTCATAATATCATTGTCATTAACTATTATAATATTACTATTCTATTTATGTAAATTATTTAAATTATCAATTACTGGATTATACTATATTAATAATAATTGGCCTTTTTTATCTTCTCAATTAATTTCTGTAAGATTAATATATAACTATTGAAATAATCTAAAATTAAAAAATATACTATTACTTTTATCTTTTAGATTTTTTTAACATTATATTCAAAGATTTTGAAGCATATTTTTTTTTATTAACTCCTAATTCTATCATTTCTTCAGATTTTTTAATAATAAATATAGGCTATTCTAAAATTATAATTTTATTTCCTTTTTTAATTTCTATTTCTTCTATTTCTTCTTTATATAATTGTGAATTAAATATTATATGCAATGATTCAAGTTTTTCATTTTTAATAAAATATCTTATTAATAAATAATTAGGGTCTTTAGGAATTATCATACAAAATCCCATTTTAATTCTTAAATAATTACTTGAAGTAGGAAAAAGAATTTTTAATTTAGATATAAGATTTTCAAAAACACATTTAATTTTATATTTTTCATTAATATTATTTCTATTAGTAAATACCATATGTTTTTCATTATCTATAATTTCAATATTACATATAAAAACCAAGTATTCCAAAGTAATTTTCATAACAACATTTTTATCAGGGTTTAAATAATACCCTATTAATATTTTATTTCCTTTTTTTGTTTCTGAATTATTATTAAATAATTCGCATATTTTATTTAATGAAAGTTTTTTTCTAACATGCTAATTAAGTTCTTCATCATAATGTAAAATATTATATTCATTATTATTTATCTAATAAAATATAAAAAAAATTATTGTAAATTTCATATATTAAAATTATGATTTTAATTAATAATTTAATGTTAAATTACTAATAAAAGAAATAACACAAAATTTTGTATAAAATATGATAAATAAATAAATTATTATTATTTTCTATAAAATTAAAAATAATTATAAAATTTAATTTTTATTTTAACATAGATTAATATAAATACATAAAATAAATTTGGAGTAAAACAATAAATTTAAATAATTTTTTATACAAATATATTTTATTACGCTAGTATACAAATAATAAATAACAAATATATAGAAAATGATTTATAGTAATAAATTTCATAACTTTTAGATTTTAAGCAATATAGTAAAAATCAATAAAATCAATAAATTTTTTTCAATAAAAAGAATACTTTCATTATATTCTATATATTTTTTAGAGACAATAATTATAATAACTATAGAATTATTGAAAAATATAAGTATTATAATTATTGAAAATATAAAGATTCTATTTGTAATATAGAAGCTACTAAACAATTATTCTATAATATGTCTAATAAGATATATAATGAAAATATATGATACTTTAATAATATTTGTATTTATTTATAATTTATAGTAATTATTTATAATATTAAAATATTATAAGATAATTTATAAAAAAATAAAAATATGATATATATTATTAATAAATAAATAAAATTTAATTATTTTAAAATTTATTAAATCAAATTTTTTCTAATTTTTTTTTTTTCTAAAAATATATATATAAAATAATATTCTTAAAATTTAAATATTATTATAGATAAATAATAATATATTAATGATAATATTAAGATTTTTTATCAATTTAATTATCTATTAATTTACTAATAGTTTATAACAGATAATTCTATATTATATATCTAAATATCTTCTTTTAATCCTTATTTCTCTTCTATATTTTTTTATTATTAACAAATAATCATTTGTTATACATAATGAACATATTATATTAATTATTTTCTATTTTAAAGTTGATTTTTTTATATAAAAAAAGATTATATAATTTTATGATATATAAGTAGGCTACGGTATTATATTTTAATTATATAAATATTTTTAATTTATTATCTCTTAAAAATGTTAATGTTTTCATTCATATTATGGGTATACAGTAGATATCGATTCTTAATAAAGTGCATAATTAAATTTATGTTTTTTACATAAACATTATTAAAATTATTAAAAATATTTACATAAATTTAAATAAAAATATATGTTTACAATAAATTATTCAAAAAATATAATTTTTTTATAAAACTATTTTTTTGAATAAAATATATAAAAAATAATATAATAAACTTAATTTTTATATTTTTTTTATAATATACATATCATCTTTATTATATTATTATTTAATAGATAAATAAATAGAATTTTTAATTGATTAATTTTTTATATTCGGAATATTAATCACAAAAATAAATATCATAATAATTAATTTTATCATATTATAAATATATAATATTATATTACGGAAATTTAATTTTTTAATAATTAAATATTGTAATAATGAATAATATCATAAATTCTTTTCTACTAATGTTTATATTAGTTATAATAAAAAATAATGAAGAAAAAGAATTAGACTTATGAGAATATAGAGATAATATCAATGAAGATTTTAAAAAATTAGAGAACATGGATAATATTGAAACAAATTTAGAAGATGAAAAGAAATTATCAGATAATATTAAAAATTTTATTAGTATATATAATTTCAATAAATCAATACAAGACTATATAGTTTATAATGTTAAAAAAATTATTTTAATGAAAGATATTAATAATGATTATAAAAAAAAGTTTACTAATTTATTAAAAAAAATAAATAATATAAACTTATATAATAAAAAAAATTTAGAATTATCAGATGAAAAAATAATAGAAAATTTAAATAAAAAAGAAATAAAATTAATTACAAATAATCATATTTTACTTAATATAAATGATGATATTCAAAAAGATAACTGTTTAATAATAAAAAAATTAATAATTATGGATAAAAAAGTAAAATTTAAAAAAAGTGTAGATAAAAATAATAAAAAAATATCTTTAATTATTTCACCAGAAGATATTGATAATATAGAATTAAAAATTATAAATGATATCTTATTTGATAATGAAATAAAAAAAAATTTAAAAAAAGTATTTGTCGATAATAATGAAATAGATAATTTTTTAAAAATAATAAAAAATAAAAAAATTGAAAATAATAAAATAGAATTATATATATTATATTGAAGAAATTTTAAGACTGCTAAAAATCCAAATGAAGATCTAGTTAAGGAATTAAATAAAGAAATAAAAGATAATGATTAGATTAATAAAAAAATAATTAAAACTATAAAAGATATAGAAAAAAATGAAATTTGTTTTACTGATGATGAATTAAAATCTTTAAATTCTTATATAAATTTTATAGAAAATTCTTATATAAATTCTGCAGAAAATTCTTAGAAAATTATTTCAGCATATAATTCTTTTTATGAAAATTTTAAAGAAAAAAGTATTTTATTATTAAATGATCATATTAATTATAATATTGGAAATTTTTTAAGTAAAATATTAACAATTATTTTTAAAGAGTATGTATATCAATATACAAAAAAATTAATAGAACTAAGAGAAGTAAAAGAAGAAATAATAAGAACAATAGATATATTTTTAAATTACAATAAAAAAATGAAAAATATAGAACTACCAATAATTGAAATAATAAATAAAATAAAACCAGAATTAAATAATAAAATATTATATGTTGAAAAATAGGAATTAGATATTAAATTCAATAAAACTAAAAATAAATATATGAAAAAAATAGATAGTTTAACTAATGGAATATCAAAAAAAATAAATCTTATTAGAAAAATTTATTTTATTTTTTTAATGATAATAATTCAGTTTTTTATTTTTACTATTCTTATTATAGCGTCATGTTTTTATAATATGTATAAAAAAATAGATAATACTAAGGTAAAAATAATACATTAATAAATAAATATTTTTGAGATTTTTAAATATTTATTTATTTATTAATAAAGATAATAAATATTTATAAAAATAAAAAATTAATATTATAAAATATATTAAGTATTTTGAAAACTAAAAATTAATAAAATTAATATACATTTTTAGAAAAATTATATATAACTATTTCATTATTCTAAGTTTGAATTATAAATTTTTCGTTATTAATTTTTTTTAGTAATTTAATATCAGTAAATTTATGCGTAAATTTTTCATGATTTCATATATATTTATTATATTTTTCTTTAAAAGTTGAAATTAAAAAATATATAAAATAATCCTTTTGCGAATAAAAAACAAATATAAAAGTATTTTCTTTTTTTAGAGTAATAAAATCATATTTTTTCAAATTAAAACTTTTTGTATTTATTAATAACTTATCTTCTATTTTATTTTTTTTATAATTTATTTTATATAAAGTAATATATTTATAATCATCATCAGGACATATATCGTTAATTAACATATTATAATGAAGTCAATTATTATCTATAAAAGTAAATTTTTTACAACTTTCTTCACAATTAGAATTAAATTCACATTTAATAATTAATTTATTTTCTTTAAATATTAATATAAGAAATTTATTATTAGATAATTTTAGAATTATCTAATTTTTAAATGTAAATACTTGCAATATATATGAATTAAAATTTAAAGAATCTAATATTTTTATATTTAAATCAAATATATTAAATACTGTATTAATATTTTTTGAATTATCTCTATTACTACCACAAGAAATTATATATTCTTCATTATTTAAAATAATAAAATCATAAATACATCTATAATATAATCTAAGAGTTATTATTTCATGTATTCTTTTTCAATTATAATTATTTTTATTTGATATAAGATAAAAATTATTAATCTGAGTTTTTAATAATGAATTAGTTGGTATATGATTAATTTGTATTTGTACAACTGTATCTATATATATTTTTATTTTTTTACTATTATTATATTTAAATAATATAGAATTTTTTGTTGTATTTATTAATTTATATTTTTCTATTCTATTATTATTAGAAATAATTATATGTTTTTGAGATGATATAAAAACATTTCTTATATTTTTTATATTTAAAGCTATTAAATCTATATTAATTTTTTTTGCTGAAATTGTTTTAATATTTAAATAATATAAATAATTATCAATATCACTATATAAAAATACATTATATTTATCTATCTTTTTAATTTTTATATTATAAAATAATTTTATTTGAGTTAGTTTTTCATTTATTTTTAATATGTTTAGATTTTTTCTATTATAAAATTCTATAATATAATTATTTTTTAATACCATAATTATTTTATTATTAATTATTATGAATTGATTTATTTTTTTCTTTTTTAATTCATTTCTTCTTTTTAAATTTATTTTTTTTTTTTTTTTTTTCTCTATATAATATAAAATTAATATTTCATTATTAATATTTCATTTTATAATATGTAAATAATTATCTATTAAACTTACATTATATAAATTTTCATTATATACTTTTATAATATTCATATCATAATCATAAATTATATATTTTAAATTTAAGTTTATTAAAAATTTTATTAAAAAATATTTATCACTATTCTATACTTCATAAATATTATTTTCAAAATTTATTTTTTTAATAACATTTAAATTATTATATAAAATAAACATATTTTTAGTAAAACAATAAATATTATCATCCTTTATATATATAAATTTAATTTCTAAATTAATATTTAAATTTATAGTATTTATAAAATTAAATTCTATATCATAAATACATATTATATTATTTTTTAATATATAAATCTAATCATTATATAAAAATATACTTCTCATATTTTCTATATCTTTACTTTTAATTAATTCTATATTTATATTATCATAATAATATATTTCATAATCATCATATAATTCAGTATATAAATTTTTTTTTTTAAGATATAAAAATTTAATATCTGTTAATAAATAATCAAATTTTTCTTCTTTCATAATATTTCAATCAAAATCAAAATAATAAATTGTTTTAAATGTTATTATTTTATTATTATTGTTTAAATATAATTTTCCACTTTTATATTTTTCATAACTTTTTAAAAAAAATAAATCATTTTTTATATGTGTAATTTTTAAATCATCAACTACAACATATATAAAATCATTATCTAAAATATATAATTTATCTTCTAATATCTCAAATTCTATATATAATTTATTTTCAATTATATTAAAAGTACATAGAAAAACTATATTAAAAAATTTAAATAACGCATTCTTATTATTTATTTTCTAAAAATCTAAATAATCAATATAATTACCTAATTTTTTATAATTATAATTATTTGATAAAATTTTCTCAATAAAATGATTAAGATATTGTCTATCTGATACATTATTTTTCTCAAGTAAATCATGAATTTTTTTTAGAAAAAAATATTTGTAAAATATAAATTCTGAATATGAATATAATTTATAATGAAAAATAACAAAATAATCAATATATAATATTATATAAAAATTATCAAAACAAAAATTGAATATATTCATATTTTTAATATCTACCTCATTAATAATATTTTTTTCAAATAATTTTTTCAAATAATTATCGAAATCATTACAATTAATAATTGAAGAATTTTCATAATCCATATTATACGTACAATAAAATCTTTCTTCTTCTTTTAATACAAATAATAACTATTTATTATTAAATTTTAGAAAAAAATAGTTTATATATTTTCTTAAAATATAATCAAATACTTTTATTTCTTTTTCTTTTATATCTAAATATATAAACTATCTAACTCCAAATAAATCAAAATTGTCATTTAATAATATATCTAATAATAAATATCTTTTGTCTATTGATATTATATCTTTTAATATAATAAATTTATCCGTTGAAATATATTCTATTAAATTTATTTCTTTTATAGTTTCAATTTTATCCAAAATATTATTATATGTTAAAATTAATAAATCTCAATTTTCTAAATAACAAACTAAATAATCTGAATTATAATTTAATACATATATCAATCTTATCTCTTTGTCTGTTTTTATACTATTAATTCTCTTTAAATTGTTATTTTTTATTATATAAAATACTAATTCATTATTATATGCTAATATAAATGTTTTCTGATATTTGTAAAATATTCCAACCTCATGATCCACTATATTATTTAAATTTATACCATTAAATTTATTAATATGATTTATATTTAAACCCATTTTATTATTTTTCATATTAAAATATTGATAATTATAATTAAAAAAATAAAATAATGGATAATATTATCCTATTCTTTATATTCCGTTTTTAAAAATTTTATTTACTTTATTATACTTCATAAATTTAAATCAATCTTATTTTGTGTTATAAAAAATACTAAAAATAATATGGAAAAATCACCAATAAAATTAGAAGATTCTGATTATATGAAAATGATAGAAATAATAGATAAACATACAATAATAAAAAATATGTGACTAGATGCATTTAGAAAGATAAAACTTTTTGATACTGAAGTTAATGTAATGAATAATAAAATATTAGTAGGTATCATCAGAGGATTTTGTATTTCTTATGAAGAAAATGATAAAATAATGAAATATAAAATATATCAATTTTTAAAATTATGTTATGAATACACAGAATATATGTCAAAGTTTAAATTAAATAAAAATGAAATCGAATACTTAAGAAATTTAAATAAAAATTTAAATAAAAGTAAAAATATGCTAAATTGAAAATCCGAATGCTTATATAATTAGTATAATCATTATATTATGGAATCCATATATTATTTAAAAAATACAATAGTTATAAAAAAAGATGAAGATTTAGAACATATTAATCCCGATTATTTAATTGATCTAGATAGTTTTAAAGAATGCAAAAATAATTTATTTAAAATCGAATTAAATTTTTTGTACGAACTAAATTTTTTTTATTTAGAAATATATAATACATATGATAATATATTTTTGAAATTCAATAAAAATACAAATATTATGAATCAAGATATGTTTACATATATTTTTTCGAAAAATGTTATAACAAGAAATTATTATATATATAATATTATTAATAAATGCTTTTGATAGTCCGGAGTATATAAATTTCAATATAGCTGCAAATTATTTGCATATTATTCCAATGATATAGAAGCTATATATATTATTAAAAAATTATTGAAAAATAATAAAAAATTTTGGAATAATATTAAAAAAGAATCTTATAGTAAACTAATTTAGGAAATAGTTTTAACAGATGATAATATTCAAGATGAAATTTTAAAAAAATTAAATGAATCATATATTCTATATAAAGAATCCTATAAAAAATTATGAAATATAGAAAATAATTTTATGACAGAAATCTATAAAAAATATAACAATATGGAAGAATGAAGCAAATGCGAATATAAAGTAGACGAAGATATTAAAAATGAATATATGAAACTCGATGAAATTTCTAGTATTATAAATGCTATTATATTAATATTAAACATGGAGCTTGATCAATAGGAAACAGAATTACTTGAAGACGAAAATTATTAATTAATTTTAAGTTATAAAATTAAATTTAAATTTATGATAAAAAATATTCCCATAAAATATAAAATAATAAATATATAATATTATATTACGGAAATTTAATTTTTTAATAATTAAATATTGTAATAATGAATAATATCATAAATTCTTTTCTACTAATGTTTATATTAGTTATAATAAAAAATAATGAAGAAAAAGAATTAGACTTATGAGAATATAGAAATAATATCAATGAAGATTTTAAAAAATTAGAGAACATGGATAATATTGAAAAATTTTTACAAAATGATGAAGAATTAAATGAATAGAAATTCTTAAATAAAATTAATTCTTTTTTTAAACATGATAGTAATAATAAAATATTATTGAAATAGATTAATAAATATATAAAAATGCTTATTATAAAACAACAAAATGAATATAATATAAATTTTTTAACAAGATTAATTTCAAATCATTTAGATAAAATAATAAATACTAATGATAATGATTGAATATTGTCCGATGAAGAATTAAAATTAATTCTAAATAATATAAAAATTGAATTCTATAATACTAATCAAAATTTAAAAAATAAAAAAAATGAAATAATATTTACTATAGAAACAAATGAAAAATTTCAAAACTCCCAAATAATCTTTAATAAAATAGAAATTGCAGAAATAGATGAATCATTAAATTTTGAAATAATAGAAAAAAAATCTATTGAAAATAACCTCTAGATAAAAATTTTATTAAAAGATAATAATTTTTTATTATAGAAAATTAAAAATGATATCCTAAATAATACCAATCTAAAAAATACCTTAAAAAAAATATTCATTAATAAATCATCTATTGATTTATTCTTAACATATATAAAAAATAATTTAGATAATAAAATTACTTTAAGATTATACCTATCATTGTATGATAATTATGATAATGAAGATTTAATTAAATGGTTAAATGATGAAATAAAATCAGAAAATGATAACGATGATTCCTATCTTATTATTAAAAAAACAAAAGATAAAATAATAAATAATGAAATATACTTCACTCTAAATGAACTAAAAGATTTTAAATTTTATATAAATTTTTTCCAAAAAAATATTAATAATAAAAAAATATTAGATTATATAGAAAAATTTGATAAACATTTATTACTATTATTAGAAAATCAAAATAATTATAATATTGATAAATCATTACTATTAATTCTAGATAAAAAATTTAAAGAAAAAATTCTTAATTATAAAAAAAATATAGAAGAAATAATTAAAAAAATAAATAAAACATTAGATTTCTTAGATATGATCATTCTATATAATGAAAAAATAATTACTGCAAAAAATTACTTCCTAATCAATATAAATTTTCTAATTATAAATGTAGGATCCGAATTAACCTCTATATATAACTCCATTCTACCTAAAATACAAAATATAATAATATATAAAAATTTTGATAATTCAAAATCTAATTTGAAAAAAAATATAAAAAATACCATGATATATCTCTGAGTCTTTATATATATAATAATACTAATTACTATCTCCATATTTATCATTTTAATAACCCGCTTTTATTATTTTTGTAAAGAAAAAACTAACTGAAGATATAAAAAATATAATTAATTAATTTTTGAGATTTTTTAAATAAAATAAAAAATAAAAAAAATAAAAAAAAATAAAAAAAATAAATTACCTTTGTGTTTTATGAAATTTATTAATCAAGAAAAATATTGATATAATTTTGTCCTTGTAACATCCATAATATTTTCATTAATATTTTTTATACTAGGCTTCTATAAAAATTCTTTTAAAATTGTAGTTCTTTTAGAAATTATACTATTCATATTAGTAATTTTATCCTGATTCATATTATATCTAAAAAATTTTAGATTTGCTCCACAATATAATAATAATTAAATAAATAAATAAATTTACAAAAAACTCAAACCAAAAATTATTCTTATTTATTGCTATTCTTATTGCTTCATGATACTAATATACATATTAATAATATTGTCTCTATTATCGTTATTCCAACAAATACTATTAAACTTATAATAACTCCTACTCCCTATCTTCTTTTAATATTTTCAATAATAGTCTCCTCCTCAGATCTATAATTTTCTATAAAATTTAAAATACTATTCCTAATCTATTCACACTTTTCTCCCTTACTATTCGTAAACTTAATCATATTATCACTTCCTAATAACTAAAGTTTAATAGTTGATTTTGAATCAATTATATATTCTCCATTCTAATTCGGTATATCCTTATCATCATCTTTTTCCTTTTTAGTATTTATATTTAATATAATATATCTATCAGTACCATTTTTTTCTGACTCCCATATTTCATTATCTTCATTCCATTTGTCACCAATCTTTTCCTATATTTCATTTGAAATTATTATTATATTCTTATATAAATTTGAATATTCAGTCTCCTCATATTTTATATTATAAAACTTTACTGCAATCTGTGAATATAATATTTCACTATTTAATTCTAATTTTGAATTATTTTCCTTAACATTTATTCATCCATACGTTAATATACCCTCATAACATGATGGGTTTTCCTAAATTTTTTCTATCATAAAAATAACTCCATTGTTTTTATCCCCACTCTCAAAATATAAATTTTCATTCTCAGATATACTTATTGCTACTATCTACTAAAATATAATTGATATTATAATATATATAACTTGAACTTTCTTCATCTTTTAATATTTTTTATCGGAATATAAATATTAATTTTATTATTTTATTATAATCTTATCATATTAAAAAATTTAAAATTCATAAATTTAAATTTAAAAATTTATTTTCCCTATTCCTTATTCTCATAATCTCTCTTATACCCCTATATAAATTATTCGTCATAATATTATTCTTCCATATATAATTATTAAAAAATATTATTCTTCCTTATATAATTAATTAATTATAATCTTCTCATTCTCTATCCCCATCTCAACCATTATTTTATATAATACTAAAGAATCTTCTTTAATAATTTTTCCATTTATTCTAATACTTTCCTATATCTATAATCTCTATTTTATACAATAAATATTACTACTTATACTAAACTTGTACTCCTAATCATTGTAATATAAATATATATTCTCATTCTTATAAATCTTACTTAAAGATTCTTATAATTCCCCATTTAAATATTCTTCTTCTATCTCTAATCCGTTCTCTATTTCTCTCTATATATTCATATTTATGTAAATAAAAAATAAAGAAAAATAATTTACTTACTATTAAATGCTCTAACCTTTATTCTCTATTTAGCACATGGATACTATCCTACTAAAAAAATTTCTAATCATTTAGTATCTGTTTTAATATTTTCAAATCAAAACGCTATAGTTCTTCTCTATGTCTTTATTGTTAATGTAATACCAATAATCTTCTCCCTTAATTTTTCAATATTTCCTAAATATCATATTAATGTATCTTCTCATGCTCTATCTGCCGCTATATTATTTATTGCTCAAAATAATTTACCTCCATCAGGTAAACTTTCCCATAATGGTACAACTCCATCTTTAAATAAAAATATTTCTGTATCTTCCCTTATATTCTCTATCTTATTTAAAAATAAATAAATATTCCAAAATTCTTTTACTGTATTAATATTTGCTACCTTTTTTAATGAACTTAAATACTCCTCCTCTTTCATCTATGGTAAAATTTTAGATATTCAAAAAACTAATGTTTCCTATAAATCTATATCTTCCTTCTTTTCATCTTCTATTACTTCAACCTCTATTACTTCATCTTCTATCCCTACTTTTTCTTCTAATTTCATTTGATATTTTTATTTTATGAACACTAAGAAATCATATTTTATAACATGATTACTTACCTTATTATTTGGTTATTCAGGTATTCAACACATTTATTTATATCAATATAAAAAAGCAATTATTTACTTATTATCTTTCGGTGGTTTTGGTTTATGATGAATTAGAGATATATTTTATATTTCTTCTGATGTATGCTATATTAATGAATATTTAAATGGTAATCATCACATATTTCTTAATTCAAATTATTTTATTCCTACAATGTCCCCCTTAAATATATTCTTTCAATATATTCTTTCCTTTATATTCATTAATAAATTAAAACAAAAAAATAAATTATTTAATTCATTTGTTATTTCCCTATTAGTACATACAATTGGCTCTTTAGATTTAATAACAAGCTCATTTATAAATATTTTTATATCAATATATTTCTTTGTTCTTATTACTAATATTACTAATATATTACTTCTTACTACTATCGGTATTATTATTTTCTCAATATATAAAGAAAAAAAACATAAATTAATTCCTGATAATATAGAATTAATACCAGGTATAATTTTATACTTTGTTTTATTATATATAGAAATTCAAAATTTGCAATTTACTCAAATTAAAAACACAAATTAATTTTTTATGTTTATTCTTGTTTTCATACTTTTATTATATAAAATAATAACTTTAGAAATAAATCCATTCTTAACTAATAAATTGATACTTGATACTAATATAAATGATAAAATGTTAGTTGGTTTTGGTAAATTTTGTAAGACTGAAAAAATTGATTTAATATTTTTAAAAGAAAATGAAATTTCTATATATAGTTATGATAATAGTATTAAAAATTATAAAAAATTAGTGTCTTTTAATATTAATAATAAAAATATTATTTCTGTATATGCTATAGATATAAATAATGATGGATATTTAGAAATTATTGTAATAAGAGAATTAGATAATAATAAACAAACAGTAGATGTTTATGTTCAAGTTGGACATAATGAAAAAAATATAATAAATTCTTTCATAAAATTAAATATAGAAAATTTATCAGAATATGTAAAAATTACTTCAATTTTATCAAATGAAAATTGTCAAAATAAATTATTGTTAATAAATGAAGATTGTTCTTTTTTATTGTCTATAGATAAAAATAATAAAAATCATAAATTAGAAAAATTAGAAAATATTTATTTTTCAAATGCTAATCAAATAATTTATGCAGACATAACAGGAAATTGTATTCTAGATATAATAGTAGTTACAAATGATGAAATTTATATTTATTATATGGAAAATATTACTAAAATATTTGATAAAAAAATATCAAAAGATACATATGATTATAAATTACAATTAAAAGATATAAAACATGTGACAATAGAAGATGTAACTAGAAATTCTTTTAATGAAATTATTGTTAGTTATGAAGATAAAATAGAAATTTATTCCTTAGATAAAATACCAGAAAGATTAAATTTATGTAAAAAAATTAATGAGATTAATTATAAATTAATTTCAATTATTAATAATATTAAATTTGTAACAGATAATGAAAATAAAATAATAAAATATAATCCATATATAACAAGAATTTCAGATTTAAACATTTCTGGATTTCCAGAAATTTTAATTCAAGAAAAAAGAAAAAATTCATATGAATTAAATAGTATAAAAGATAATACTTTTCCTATTTTAACTTTTGATGATAAAATATTAAGTTATGTTTTTTTTGATTTTAAAGGTTAGGGAATTCCCGCATTATTTATATCATATATAGATAAAAACATAATTAAAAATATAGTTGTTTATAATTTAAATATTTCAAATCATTTTCTTAAAATTACAGGTTTAGGTATAGATTATGATTATTATACAAAAAGTAAATTAGAATTAGGTTCATATGTTATATATCAAGAAAATATTCAACCAGGAAATTTCACTTTGAAAATATTTACTAAAGATTTCTATAATAATAATATTAACTTAGTAAGAACATAGTTAAAAGAGCCTTGTTCTTTTTCATTAGAAACTCCTTATATATTTACAGGAATTTCTTCCAATATTAATAGTATACAAGAGTATTGAATAGGTATTAAGAATTATAATAAAAATAATTCATCTTCATATTATAATAGTAATAGAATTTTTCCAAGATCTCATTTATTAATAATTCCATTAAAAACTATAGACGATGATTCAATAACATGAAAATTAGAATTATTTGTTCATTTAAAACAATTTGCAATTTATATCTTTTTTGCAGCATTTTGTATATTAGTAATATTATTTTTAATTTTACTAACATTGATATGACTTGAGAGTAAAGAAGACATGATGTTAAATTATTCATATAATCAAATGTTAAATATAAATCAATATTAAGTAATTATTTTTTATTAGTGTTTAAAATAGATTTAAAATGGAAATAGAAAATTTTTTAGATAATTTATTATTAAAAATTGAAAATAAAAAAAATAAAACAGAAATTACAATACATAGACATCAAACACAAAATAATAATGAAGAAATTCCGGCATATTTTGAAATATCACCAGAATTTATAAAAAATACTCATTTAAAGCCACATTAGATAGATGCATTAAATTGATTAGTTTCATTATATAATAATAAACAAAATGGTATTTTAGCAGATGAAATGGGATTAGGAAAAACTATAGAGAGTATTTCAATTTTAGGATTTATTAATACTTATATAGATAAAAATTCTAAACATTTAATAGTTTGTCCAAAATCTGTTATTAACAATTGATATTAGGAGATTAAAAAATTTTGTCCTTCACTTAGTGCATTAATATTAATAGGGGATAAAGAAGAGAGAGAAGAAATAAAGAAAGATTTAAATAAGGTTAATGTTATTATAACAAGTTATGATATGATTTTAAGAGAAAATAAAATTATAAAATTAAATTATAAATATTTAATTTTAGATGAAGCGCATAAAATTAAAAATGATTTATCAAAAACTAATTTAAAATTAAAAAATATAAAGACAGAATATAGAATATTATTAACAGGTACACCATTATAGAATAATATAAGAGAGTTATATACATTATTAAATTTTTTACATCCTTTATTATTTGATTATAGTATAATTAATTTATTTGATAATATAAGTAGTGATAAAATAGAAATAATTATAAAAAGATTAATAAAAATAATTAAACCATTTATATTAAGAAGATTAAAAAGTGAAGTAGCGGTAGATTTAAAACCTAAAATTGAAACAATTTTATTTGTACCATTAACTAAATTATAGAGAGAATTATATATATGTTTATTAAAAAAAGATCATGAGTTATTAATTGAAAAGAAATTAAATAAAACTGGAATTTGTAATTTATTAATGCAATTAAGAAAAGTTTGTTCACATCCATATATTTTTGACAATGTAGAACCAGGTCCACCATATATAGAAGGAGAACATTTAATATATACATCAGGAAAATTAAAAATATTGGATGAATTATTAAAAAAATTTAAAAAAGAAGAAAATAAAGTTTTAATATTTTCATAGTTTAATTTAATGCTAGATATATTAGAAGATTATTGTACATATAGAGAATATACATATAGAAGAATAGATGGATCAACTACGCAAGAAGATAGAATACAATATATGGAAGAATATTAGTCTGATAAGGAAATATTTCTTTTTTTATTAAGTACTAGAGCTGGAGGATTAGGAATTAATTTATAGTCAGCAAATATTGTTATTATATATGACAGTGATTGAAATCCATAGGTTGATATATAGGCACAAGATAGAGCGCATAGAATAGGATAGAAGAAAGATGTTAAAATATATAGATTAGTAATAGAAGGAACAGTAGATTAGAAAGTTGTAGAAAGAGCTAATAAAAAATTATTTTTAGAAAAAATGATAATAAAAAAAGGAATAGAAAATAAATAGTAGAAAAAAGAAAATTATTTAAATATGATATTTTTTGGAGCAGAAGATTTATTTAAAAATTAGGATAAAGAAGATGAAGAAATTAAAATAGATATAGAAAAATATTTATAGGAAAGTACTTAGAAAACAAAGGAAATATAGGAAGAAATAAAAAATAAATTTAATATTAACATTGAAGGATTTATAGATGATTAGGAACATAATTTTTATAATTTTGAAGGTAAAAATTATTTATTAAATAATACAAAATAGGAAAATAAAAGAAATTCTTTATTATATAATAAAAGATTAGATAATAAAATTAATATTTCTTCAATAATTACTCATAAAAGAGATTTTTAGTTTTATAATATAAAAAGAATTAATGAATTAGAAGAGAAAAAAGAAGAATTAAACAATGATGAAAAAGAAGAATTAAGTAAATTATTAGAAGAAGGATTTGAATGAAATAGTAAAGATTTTTTATTATTTATTAAAGCAATAGAAGAAAATGGTATAAATAATATATAGAAAATAAGCGAATATATTGATCATAAAAATATAGAAGAAATAAGAAGATATCATAGAATATTTTGAAAAAGATATAAAGAAATTAAAAATAATGAATATTATATTAAAAGAATAGAAAAAGGTTAGAAAAAAAGAGAAAAAACAGAATATATTAACTTAATTTTAAAGAAAATAGCTGAAAATAATTATATAATGAATATAAAATCAAAAGATAATACTATATATGGAGAATTAGAAGATAGAAAAATATTAAAATATTGTCACTTATACGGATATGGAGAATGAAATAATATATTATCTAAATTAAAAAATGATGAATGTTTAATGTTCAATTTATTTATATAGAGTAGAGAACCTTTAGATATTTAGAAAAGATGTGAAACATTAATAAGATATTATTAGAAAGATATTTAAAATAATTTTAAAATAATTTTTAATTAAATTGTTCAAATAATAAATCTATTTTATTTTTTAATTCGTTTAAAGTTTTTAAAGTTTTTTCTCTTCTATAGTAAATGGAACAATTATTATTAAAGCATAATTCTTTATTAAAATTTTGACATTCAAAGGATGCTAATCATAAGATATTATATTCTTTTTCATATAAATTTAATTTTGAAATAGTATCTAGATAATAATTTTTAATTTTTAGTTTATCGGAAGAGCATTTTATACAGACTATATTTTTATTAGTAACATATCATTTACATAATAAACATTTCTATTTTATATTAGCAAATTTTAATAAACCTTTTTTATTTTGATTATTAGGAATATTATTTTTAATTGGAATATTTTTTATATTTAGTAAGGAATTTATTTCATTTTTAATAATAGGGAAAAATAATCTTTCTAAAGGTAATTTAAGTTGTTGATTTCAGTAATAATCAAAATCTAAATTTAATTTTTCTTTTAGTACATAGATAGGATCTTCGCCTCTAGTATATAAAGGTTCAGAAGAAGTACCTTTAATAATAACATAAGGAATTCTTTGACCTATATAAGGTTTAAAAGTTTTATTTCTTTTTTCTAATTTTATTGCTAAGTTTGCATGAATAGTATTAGTTTTATATTCTGTTGGTTTAGTACTTAAAGTTTTAGATATTATTAAGTATATAATATCTATTTCATCATTTAATAATTTTTTAATTATTTCTTTTATATAAAGTATTGCTTTATTTTCATCTTTTTCTTTAAGAATATATTCTAAACATCTATTTAAAACAATGCTTACTAATTGACAATTATCTCTTCTTACAGTTTCTAAACCTTTACATTCTATATTTTGATTATTTATTAAACCAGCGTATCTTTTTTTATTAATTAGAAGAAATCTATCATAAATTTTTTCAAATTGTAATTTTAAACAACCTGGAAATTTTTCTGTTATTTTTTGAGCTATTATTTCAGAAATTTCTTTTACTTTTTTTATATCATTTATTTTATTATTATAACTAACCATGACGCTATCTGTATCACCATATATAATAATAGGAATAATATTTTCTATATTCATTTTTTCTATATTATCTTTTGTTTCTAATAATATTTTTCTACCGAAAGCAGTGACTGAACTGCTAATAGCAATGCAAGGTAAATAACCATTTGAAGCACCTGTCATTCCGTATATAGAATTTGCACATATTTTATAAGCTAATTGTTTACCATTTAAAATAAAGACTTGATTTATATCATTAATTTCTTTTGCTTTTTTCAAATTTAATTTTGTTTTTTCTCTTTCTTTTAATAAATTTTCTAAAATTATAGGCAAAATTCCTCTTTTATTTTTTGAAAATTTTAAATTTAAAGGAGTTATTATATAATTATTATCTTCATTATCCTATTGAATTCAAGTTGTATAACATAAATTATATGTTATCATAATACTAGGATATAATGAAGCAAAATCTAATACAGTAATAAATTCTTTATAATAATCTTTTTTAGGTTCTAATACTATAGCACCTTCATATTGCGATGAAGAAGAAGAAATATTTATTTTATTAACAGGTAAAATATAATTATATTTTTTTAATTTACAATATCTTAATAATTGAGATAATGTTCTTATCTATTGACCTGAATATATAACATCTATTAAAGATATTCCTGTAACTTTACTCATTTCAGCTACATTAATAAATAATGATAATTTATAAAATAATTGTAAAGGTAAAAGAGAATCTATTAAACAATAATAAGCTAATCTAGCTCTAGATATTTTATCATGAGTAAATAATTCTTTTATTAAAGAATAGTGCATATCTTCTTAAAGAATATTCTCTTTGTATAATAGGATAAAGATCAAAAATTAATCTTCCATCTAATAATATTTGTTTAGTTTCTATTTTCATAGCCATATTATTTCTCATTTTACTAATTTTAATAGTAATAGGATTATTAGATTTTCCTCAACTTTTATTTAAATCTTTACCTATAAGATCTAATCTTCCTATTATATAAGGAATATCAAAATTTGTAATATTAAATCCTATAATAATATCTGCATCATAATTTATAAAATAATCTATAAAAGATTTTAATAATTCTTTTTCTGTTTTATATCATTTAATTTCCGTATTTGATATTTCTTTTGTTTCTTCTAAACAAAAAACTTTTGAATTTTTTAAAAGTAAATTTTTATCTAAATAATCTATTTTAGTATTGAAAATAGATTCTATACATGAAATCTGAATTATTTTATCCTAAAGATTTTTAGATGAAGGAAAACTATTATTGTCTTCTGTTATTACTTCTATATCTATAGATAATATTTTAAATGGCGCATAATTTAATGATGAAAAATCTATTAATTTTTTTAAATAATAAGTCTAGGGAATATCTCAATTCATATCACATTTAGAATTAATTTTACTATTAAATATTATTTTGTTAATATCTTCTTCTTTAACTATAAGTATAGAAGATCCATTTAAATTCATATCACACATAAATCTTAATATATAATTTATATTAGATTCAAATATTTTCAATTCAATATTTTCATCATTTAACATAATTTGATTTTCAAATATTTTCTATATTTCAGATAAAAATTTAATATGCGGAACATAAATTTTTAAATATGGTTTTAACTCCTTATTATCATATCCATAAATACTTTTCTTATATTTTATTTTATGTCTAAGTATTATATTCTTTATTTTCATTTCATTAGATAAATTTATAATATGTTTTTGACTTAAAATATATTCTAAAATTTGATTTTCTTTAATATTTTTCATCTCTATATACATATAAGGATAGAAATTAAATATATTAAAACATGCACTTTTATTATTAAATAATCTAGTATAAATGTGAATAATATGCTAATAATTTTCTAAATTTTCCTTCTTATCGAAAGAATATTCCTTATAATAAGAACTATTGTTTCAACTGTAAGTAATATTAATTATCTATGCTTTGTATGTTGACATTAATTTAAGTGTTATAATTTTATGGATAAAAAATTAATTAATTATTTTTTTTTATTATTTCCTAATTTAATATTCTATATTTTTTTCACTAGATATAAATGTATTAATTATTTTCTCTTGATTACAATAAGAACATAATATTCCTCCATAAGTTCTTGATACTGTATTATCATTTCTCTTCATTCCCTTTCTTTCATATGGTCTTGCCTTCTTTATACCATTTAATTTAACTTTACAAACTCTACAATGTGGAATTGTCTTTCTTTTCTTAATATATTGTACTACTAATTTATTTCCTGGTGTTCTAACCTTTCTAACTCTATTTCTAATAGTACTATAAGGATTTCTTCTTCTTAATGTTACTCTGTTATCTTTACTCATGCTATTTTTAAGATTTTTATTTTAAGAAAAATTTTGAAACTTTTTAAGATTTTTATTTTAAGAAAAATTTTGAAACTTTTTAAGATTTTTATTTTAAGAAAAATTTTGAAACTTTTTAAGATTTTTATTTTAAGAAAAATTTTGAAACTTTTTAAGATTTTTATTTTAAGAAAAATTGTCTTAAATTTAAAAATAATTTATTTTTTTATTTCAAATGAAATATACTAAGAAGGTAATTTAAAATCTTTAGATTGTTCAAAATTAAATATAAGTTCTGGTTCATTAAATATTTCTAATTCATCATCACTACTAAGATCAAATAAAGAATTTGGAATATCTTTAATTTTAATTTTTTTATGGGTAGAATTTTTATCGTTAATATAGGAAAATTTTGAACTTTCTTCCAAAATTTTAAAAAATTTTTTTTCTTTTTGTTCAGCCTTCAAATGTCTTTTTATAATTAAATTTATGTCAATAATTTCATCTGAATTATTATTTTCTTCAATAAAACAATTATTAGATTTTGGGATTTTAATATCTGTACTAGTTAATCATTCTGATTTAATATATTTTAATGGAATAGAAGTTTGATATTCTTCTAAATCTTCATCATTTTTTCTTCTCTTATAAGTATAACTTGATCTACAATAAGTCTAATATTTATCATAGAAAGAAATATTTAAATCTTTATTATTATTGTCTATATTAGTCTTTATTTTATCAAAAGATAAAATATAAGAATTTATATCTATTCCATTTCAAACATTTATTTGTTCTTGCTATATAGTTTTATTAATTCTTTCTATTAATTTACGAAATCGATCGTATTTAAATACCTAATTCTTTTTCTATATATTCTATTTTATTTTAGATAAAATTAATTTTCCTACCTAATCTATAACAGGTCATTGTAAATAAATATATGAAGAATTTTCTTTAATTTTATTAATATATAAATAAGCAATATTTTTATAGTAATTACTTTTCATATTATTATATTTAAATAATAAAACTAGCTATTGAACTAACATTGATATCTAATAGTCCTAATAATATAGGAATTTTTTAGTATTAGAAAAATACTAAAATATATATTCAGCATTTAAGTTAGAAATATCTTTTTTCTCAAGATTTTCATTTTTCATTCTAAAATACTTTGTGTTAGTTAAATTTATTTAATTATTATTTCTTGATTCTAATTCTATAATAGATCTTAAATTGTTATAAAAAATTGTTAAATTTTTATCTATCTCTTCTAATATCTAATTTATTTTTTGACTCTACATATCAAGAAATGAAATTGTTCTATATTTAGTATTTACTATTTCACCCTTCAAATCTCAAAACTTATGATAGTTTTTCTAATTGATTTTTTCTTCCATTTTTATGTTAAATAATTATTATTGAAACATCGTAATAATTATGTAAATTATTTTTATGTACTTTATTATAAATTGTCAAATATTCATTTGTATGTAGAAAATAATACACTATCTATAAATAAAATAAAAAAATAATCTTTCTTAAATTTCTCTATCTATATTTTACATGGTATAAAATAACAATAAAATTCTATCTACTTTATAGTTTTATTAGTTAAAAATCTCTTTAATTTGTTATGTGTTACCGATGTATGTTTCTTATCATTTAGATCAATCTTGTTCTTATTAACAAATAACTAAATTTTTTTATGTATTTTTATAATATCTATCTCCTATGGTATATTATTAATAGTAAAATAAAATATTTTTCTTCACTCCTTATTTTTGATATTATTTAATTCTTTAAATTTTCATGATGATAAAAAAGTAATATCAATATTTTTAGGTAACTATGGCTTTAATTTGTCTCTTATTCAAATATTTCTTGCATCTTGAAATAATGCATTGTTTATTGTTAATCTATGCTCTATAGATGTAGTTGTCTCTAATGCTCATACTAATAAATTTACATTAAAATCTTCACTATTTATTTCATATGACTATTCAACATTCATCGTATAGTTAGGTAAATCCATATCTAAAACTAAATTATTGTTTAATCATATTTTTCTCTTTGTTATTCTATTCTCACTGTTATGTTTATTACTTATATAATCTGTTAATAAAACAATAATCTACTTATTGTTATGTATAAATGTTCATCTAGTCTCTAAACAATTACTGTCAACTATATTCTACGAATATTTATCCCATATACTAAATAGATTTTTTATTGCTGCACATATATTAAAATGATTTATACTAGGAGTAACTGATGTTTTATTCCTATGTACTCTACAATATAAATTATTCTATATATCTAATATATTTTTACATCCTAAATAAGAACATATTTTATTTATATTTGTTATAGATCCTCTCTTAAAATTAATCTATTCTAACTTATTATTTAATATCTTATTAGTTGAACCTATAAAAAATGATTGTCCTCTATGATGAGTCTTAACTGGAGATAAATCCGTAGAATTTATCTATTCCGTACTATCACTTACTTCATGATCTTTCTTAGTAGTATCTATAGGTTTTCTCTTTAATAAATGTAATTTTTTTAAGAAATTATATTTAGTTTTAACATGTGACTTAATATCTTCATCTTCTGACTCTGAACAACTACTTTCTGTAAATATAAATATAGAATTATAATTGTTTGAATCAACAAATATCTCATACTATGTTATTCCTAGCCTCTAATAAACTCTCTTAAGTGTCATTATTCTTTGTTGTTTTTATGTGTTGTTATAAATAGTATATATTTTTTATCTATCCGTTATAATAAAATAAAAAAATATGCCGAAAGAAAAATAAAAAAATAAAATTAATCAAAATTAAATTAAAATAAAATATCTTTATGTATTCATATTACACAAATAAAAATTATGTACAAATTTTGGAGGTTATTTTTACTTAAAGATAAAAAGAAAAATAGAACTTATAAATTAAATATGTATGAAGATAAAAGTATTTTAGTATATGAAACATTGAAAAACATCCCCTTATTTAATAAATTTCAAGAAGATAATTTAAAAGAACTTGAAAATAAATGCAGTAAATTAAGAATACCAAAAGAAATTTGTATTTTTAAATAGGGTGATGAAGGAAATAATTTTTATGTTATAATAGAAGGAGAAGTAATAATAAGAAAAGATAATATTGACGTTGCTATATTGAAAAATAATGATTATTTTGGTGAAATAGCTTTATTACAAGATGTAAAAAGAACCGCCGATGTAATAACAAATAAAGAAACAACTTTATTAGAAATACCTTTAGATATTTTTAATAATATTAGAAGACATATTAGATTTCCTAAAAGAAAAGCCGTAGTACATAAACCTTTAAATATTGAAAATTTACATACTAATATAAATTATGAAAAATCAAATGATGATATTCAATTTTTGAAAAAAATATTTAAAAAAATAAAAAATTTAAAAAATTTTAATGATATTCAAATAAAAGAATTAATTAATAATACTTTCCTATTAGAATTAAATAAAAATGAAAAATTTATAGATAATCAAAAAATTTATAATTTTGTTTATATAATAAAATCTGGAATTATTTCTTCTAATAATAAATTATATAAGAAAAATAAAATAATTTGATTTTCTGATGAAAAAATTGATTCCATATTAAGTATAGAAAAATCATTTTTATTTTCATTCTCTATAAAAATATTTAATCTAATAAAAAATAATATAAAAAATCAAGAAAAAATAACTATAATAAATTTTTTAAAAAATGTAGAAATTTTTAATACCTTATTACAAAATGAATTTAAAATATTAGCAGAATATGTCGAAATTGAAAATTTTGAAAAAGATCAAATTATAATAAAATAGAATGATATAGGTGATAAATTCTATATAATATATAAAGGTGAAGTTAATTTCTATAAAATTACTAATAATAAAGAAAAACAAATTAATAAAATGACTTCCGGATCTTATTTTGGTGAAATAGCTCTATTAGAAGAATCTAAAAGAACTGCTACTGCTATAGCTTCAACTTCTACTACTTGTTTTATCTTAACTAAAGAAAAATTTAATTATTGTTTAGGTCCTCTTAAAAAATTAATGAAAAGAGATATTAGAACTAATTATACTAATAAAAGATCTTTAGCTAGTGATATATATTTTTTAGAATCAAATTTAAAAAATATAAAATTTAATAAAAAATCAAATTTAAAATTTAATTCTCTTAATATAGATGATTTTATAGTACATGGTTTATTAGGTACAGGTTCTTTTGGTAAAGTTAAACTTGTTACTATAAACTTAAATAAAAGAAAAGACTTAATTAATAATTTTGAAAAAGATGAATCATTTGTTGTTAAATGTATTGAAAAATATTTAGTTGTTAAATTAGGACAATAGGATCATTTAGTAAATGAAAAACAAATTTTAAATATGATAGATCATCCTTTCATAACAAAATTATATAAATCTTTTCAAACAGATAATCAAGTCTTCCTATTACTAGAAGCTGTATTAGGTGGAGAATTATTTACTTATTTAAGATCAAAAGGAAGATTTAATGAATCTACAACTAAATTCTTTATAGCTCAAATCGTATTAGTATTAGAATATTTACATGATAGACATATTATATACAGAGATTTAAAACCTGAAAATATTTTACTAGATAAAGATGGTTATATTAAATTAACAGATTTTGGTTTCTCTAAAATAATTAATGATAGAACTTGAACTTTCTGTGGTACTCCAGACTATCTTTGTCCTGAAATGATACAAGATAAAGGTCATGATAAAAGTTGCGATCTTTGAGCTTTAGGTATTCTTTTATTTGAATTACTATCAGGTTATACTCCATTCTGTGATAATGGTTAGGGAATTATTACAGATAAAATATTATATGACTCTATTAGAATTCCTTATATAATATCAGACACTGCTTCAGACTTAATATTTAAATTATTAAAGAGAAATCCTTATGAAAGAATAGGAAACGGCACTGAAGGAATGAAAGAAATAAAAAAACATTTATTTTTTAAAGATATAGATTGAAACTTATTATTAGAAAAAAAATTACCTTCTCCTTTAGTACCTAATATAAATAATAATCTAGACATGAAAAATTTTGAAGAAAAAGATACAACGTATAAAAACCTAGAAGATAATAATACAAAAATTTATGTAAAAAAATATGATAATAACACTTCATGATTAGATTATTTTTAATTAATTAATTTTTGTGTTATATTATTAAAAAATGTCAGAACATGATTATGATTATATAATATATGGTACAGGTTATATTGAATGTCTTATCAGTGGACTTCTTTCTTCTAAAAAGAAGAAAATATTACAAATAGATTCTAATAATTATTATGGTTCAGATAATGCTACATTAAGTATAAAAAATATATATTAGAAATTTGACAGTAAATAGAAAGCACCTAAAGAAGACAATGAAATTTTTGGAAAATTAAGAGATTATAATATAGATATATGTCCTAAATTTTTATTAGCTGCAGGTAAATTAATAGATATATTAATTAATACTAATGTTCATTAGTATATGGACTTTAGACCAGTAGAAGGAGCTTTTGTTTATATTAATGGAAGTTTAGAAAAAGTTCCTTCTTCAGCATCTGAAGCTTTGGGTTCTTCATTAATAGGATTTTTTCAAAAGAGAAATTTAAGAAATTTTTTTTCATTTTGTAATTCATTTACTGAAGAAAATGTAATAGAAAAGGAGAAATTAAAATCTTATACACCTTTATCTCTTATGAGTTATTATAATTTAGATAAAAATTCTCAAGCCATAATTATACATGTAATAGCACTATATATTAACGATAAATTATCTAATAATTATAATGAGACATTAAATTTTATTAAAAGAATTAAAAACTATCAACAAGCTATGGTAAGAGGAGAAACATCGCCATTTTTATATCCAGATTATGGGCTTTCATCATTACCTGAAGGATTTTCAAGATATTCTGCTATTAATGGAGGAACATTTATGTTAAATAAGGAATTAAAAAATATATTATATGAAGATAATAAAGTAATAGGAATAGAAACAACAGACAATGAGAAGTTTATGTGTAATAAATTAATATTAAATCCTATTTATGCTAAGAAAATATTAGAAGATTATGTAGTAGAGAAGGGAAGAGTAGGTAAATATCTTATGATATTTAATGATATACCATTTAAGAATAAAAAGTTACATAAAAATTCATTTTAGTTAATATTACCGGGAATACAATTTAATAAAACAACAGACATTTATATTATATTTTTATCTAATAAGAACAAGGTAGTTCCTAAAGGTAAATATTTATTATTATTATCTTTTTATATAGAAAATGATAGTAATAATAAGGAAGAATTAATGAAATTATTAGACGCTAAAATTTTAAGTTTAATATTAGAAGATTAGGAAAAAATTATAGAAAAATTTTTTACTATAACTACAATATATACAGTAAGAGAGGAAGAAGGAAAAAATAAGGGAGAGGATTAGAATATTTTTATTACAACAACGGCAGATCATACAAGTCATTTTGAGGAAGCTACAGAAGAGGTATTAAATTTTTATAAAAAATTAGAATAGAGTAATTATTAAATAAAATTTAATTTTATGTTTTTTTAAATTTTTGATATTTTTATAACAGATTAATGGAATTAAAAATAAAAACATTAACAAATGAAATTTTTACTATTGAAGTAGAGGAGAGATGTACTTTATTAGAACTTAAATAGAAAATAAAGGAAATAAAAAATATAGAAGTTGAATAGTAGAAATTAGTATATGCAAGTAAGATGTTACAAGATTCTACATTTGATATGGAGAAATTAGGAATAAAGAGTGGTGATACTATTATATTATTAAAGATTAAGAAGTAGGAAGAATAGAAAGTTATATAGTAGGAACAAGAGGAGTCAACAGTTAATAATTAGACATAGGGATAGCAATAGTAGTATGGAAATTTACCGGATTTATCTAATTTATTAGGATAGAATATAGGGGGAGGAAATTTTGATGTAAATTAGTTATAGAAATTAATGTCAGATCCGATGATATAGTAGGCTACATAGAAGTTATTATAGGATCCAGAGGCTATGAAGAATATATTATCTATGAGTAGAGAGTAGAGATTACCATCTATAGAGTAGAGTTTAGGGTTATTAGGTTAGTAGTAGTAGTTTTAGTAGTAGCCTAGAGTAGTTATTTTTTAGTTAGATAAGATTATGAGTAATCCATAGGCATTAGTAGCATTTTTAAATTTAAAGAAGGCATTAAATGAGCCTATTGATTTACCTTAGGAGGTATATGGTAATTTATAGAATGTTAAGGAGAATGCGACAGATGAGGAGTTATTAGAGAGGTATAAGGATTAGATGTTATAGTTATATGGAATGGGATTTTAGAATGAGTAGGAGAATTTATAGGCATTAAAGATATCTCATGGAAATATTACGATAGCAATAGATTATATTATGAATTAGAGGGAGAAAATGAATAAATAAAAAATTTTTTCTTTTTTTTAAAAAATAATTTATTGAAAATATTTAGAGTTATCGAATTGTCCGCTAATTTTTAATTCTATTGATTTATTTTTTTCTAAATTATTTTTTAAATCTTTCAATATTAAAAATATTGAATTATTATAATTTCAGTTTAGTCCTTTTTTTGGATCATCATCAAAAATTACTTTACCATTTTTTGGGTCAACGGTATTAATTTTAGTATAGGTAATAAAGTATACATCAGGAGGAGCATCAGGATAATTTTCATTTACAATTATGTGTAATTGATATATTTTATTTTGCAATATTTCAGAGCAAATAATAGTACCTTGTCAATTTATCATATTCATATCATCATAGTTTATGAGCCCATAAGTTATATCTGCAGATTGTCCAACCCCATGTTCTTGATCATGTAATTCTTCTAATAATTTGAATTTTCTAGGGACTTTAGTTCTGTTAGGGTTATTAGTAGACTAATTATTTTTTGTACATTTTGAATTTCTTTTAAAAGGATTTCAAAAGCCCATAATAATTAATTTTTTTGTGTTTTTATTTTTTTATATTTTATGACGAATGATTTTTTTTGTGAGAATATTTTTTGAGAGGAGGGAGAGAAGGAGATCATTTTGTAATATTAGATGAATATAATTTATGAATAGCGATGGGGAGAGATTAGTGGGTAAGAATTTTTTAATATAATTAACTGCATTAGGATAATTTAATGATATATTATTATTATTTAAATTATATATTATGTCTAGGTTAAGATTTTTAAAGGAGGAGAATAGGGGAGTATTTAAATATTTTATTGAGAGTATTAGGGGATCAATTTTTATGAGTATATTAAGGTTATTAATAGGGGGGTTATTTTTTATGAATAGAGAGATTATATTATTGTATTTTAGGAGTATAAAATAATCATTATTATGTTTATATATATTTTGATCAAAGTGGATTAGATTTAAATTTTTATGATTTGAAAGGATGAGCATAGTATATTGATAATTATATATTATTTATTATATAATTCTCCTGTAGTTTATTGGTAGAACAAAGGATTCTAATTCCTTCAGGCGGGGTTCGATTCCCCGCGGGAGATTTTATTATTATTATTAAATTTAATTAAAATTTTAATTAAATCTACGATTCTTATTATATTATAAAATTTTTCTTTATTATTATTATTATTTTTAAATTTATGTAATTGAAAAAATTATTAAGTATTAATGATATTATTAATATTTTCTATATCTATTTTATCTAAATTTTTATTAGTTTCTATGAATAGGGTATTATTTAATGTATTATAGTAGATAGATGTTATTTGAATATCATTTTGTTTTTCTAAGAAATTTTTTATTAGGTTATAATAATTAGATATATTATCATGTGATATATTAAAGGAGTAAAACTAATTTTTTATTATATCATGGGGGGTATCTAGGGATAATTGATATACTGAATTAAATATATTAATTATATTTTTTACTTTTTCTATATTAATTAATTTAGACATTTGTATGAAGACTATACCTGTTATTAGGGCATCATGGCTAGCATCATGAAATTTTATATCTTGTATATTATAGAAGGTATTTGTATTAGAGAAGAAATTTTTTAATTTATAGTTTAAATTTTGAATATCTTGATAATGGTTATATAGTTTACTTAGGGACATATAATTTTGTTTTATGGATTGTTTTATTTCTGGAAGGAAATATATAGTTTTTGTATCGTATAAATTTCTATTTTTTAGATTTAATTTTTGATATAGTAATTCTTTATATGTTTTATAAGAGGAAGGGAGATTATCTATGAAAGTATTATATATGTTTAGATAATCTAGGTATGCATTATGTGAGATTATTGGTTTATTATTTGAGAGAAAGAGGATGGAAAAGAGATAGTTTATATTTTCTGTATCTTGTTGTTGTTGATTTAGATAAGAGTCTTTCTTTTTATTGATGTATATTATATTATTATGATTATCAATTGAGTAGAAGAGAGTGGGATCATTTTCTACTATAAATTTTGCTACTATTCTATTTTCGATTGTATTTTCGAATATTGTTTTATTTTTTATATTTTCATAGGCTTTATAGGTGGTTGAATTAAGGAGGTTAATTTTTTTTATTTTTTTACATAAATTTAATTTATGGGAGGGTTGATAATTGAAACCGTTTGAAATTCAGGATGAAAAATTAAATTTATTTCTGTCTAGAAATTTAAATATTTCTGGATCAAAGGAGAGGGAGTTTGAGTTTTCAATATTATAATTATTTAAGGGTAAGAGATAGAAGAAGTATGGTTCAGCTATTAGGGTATTATTTTCTTCATAGAATAAGCAGAAGCCAAATTGTATTATATTGAAATTTTTAACGCTATTGATTTTATTTAGGTACATAGTATCCATATCTAGATATTTATGAGTTTGATAATAGGATTTTTCATTAATGAATAAACCTGAAAGTTCAGTATCTATTGAAATAAATTTTATTTTATTTATTATTGATTTTATATATGTATTAAAATTTATAATATTATCTCTTGTTATCATTTTAATTTTTTTGATATTTTTAGATCAATTTTTTTATATTTTTTTAATCAGTTATAAGTTTTAGGAAATTTTTTAGATTTACTTTTAAAGGTTTGGAGGAAGCCAAAGAGAATAATTTCTTTAGTTTTTAAATAATTAAGTTTATATGTTGTATTTTTTATTAATTTATTATGGATAATTTTTATTATTTTAAGGAGTAGAATTTTAATCATTTTTTCATTTATGAATAATTGTTTTTTTAGGAGGAAATAAATTTTTAGGGAGAGAATATGGGAGAAATAAAAAATATTTTCTATTATTTGAGATTCTGAGTTAATATTAAAGTCAAAAAGGATCATATGTATATTATATTTTATGAAGTAGATTGATTTTAGGAGTAGGTAATTGAAGGTATTTATATTAAGGGATTGATTATAAACTATGGTATATTTTATGTGTAATTTTTCATATTTTTCTAGATTTATGGAGATATTTTTTGTATTTATATTGAATACGAAGCAGCAGAATTTAAATTTTGAGCCTGAGATATTTATTTTATCGTAGTTTAGGTAGAAATTAAATTTGGGAATGCCTTTATATAATTTATTTAGCAATAATTCTTTATCATTTTTATTATTAAAGATGAACAGGAGATCGTCTCTATATTTTAGGAGCAGGATATTATTTTTATTTAGATTATTTATTATGTATTTATTATATATATAATTTAGATATATATCTGATAGTATGCAGGAGAGGTTAAAGCCTTGAGGGATACCTTGATTTAGGGTATAGAATTTATTATTTTTTGATATTAGATTAAAGTGTAATAATTCATTTAGAATTTTTATTATATTATTTCTTTCTATTTTATAATCGAATTGAGTATCAATTATTATGGTATCATTATAAAAGATATTATGATTATTATTTGAGATGAAATTTTGAATATCATATATGGTTAAGGCTTTAGATTTATATGATCATTTCTTTTGATTAATTGAGTATATTTTAAAATTTTTTATTATATAGTATTCATTTATTAGAATTTTATCTATTATTTTTAGGAGTAGATTTATGTCGATGGTATCAAAGAAATTTTTTATATCAAAATTAGAGGCGTATAATTGTTTATTATTATTATTATGAATATATTTATGGTATTTATATTTAATATGGTTATAATTATTTTTTATGCAATTTTTATATTTTTTATTTCTTTTTATTTCGTATTCTAGGATATGGAGGATATATTTAGTATTTTTATTAATTGAATTTTTTATATTAAATTTTTTCATATCTTTATTTTTTATTTTACTATAGTCTATTATGAGACGAAGATCTGACTATTTTTTTGGCATGAATCTAAAATTTCCGAAGGAAAGGTTTGTTCTTTTATATCTTAATTTTATGAATTCTTTTATATATTTTTGATTTTTTAATTCTAATATATTATTTTTTAGTAATTGATTTAATTTAATTTCTTCTATTATATTTCAGATATCTTTTCTATAGTAGAAAGTTTTATAGGAGTATGAGGTATCGGTAGTTATAAGGAAGAATGTTTTTAGTAGGGAGGAGATGAAGTTATTATATAATCAGAAGAGTCAATGATTAAAAATATTTTGTTTTTCATTATTTTTAAATTTATGAAGGAATTTATAAGTATTTAATTTCATATTTTGATTAAGAAAATTTACATTAATATCATCTTTATAATTCATGGAAATGAATTTATATATATTGGAAAGAAATTTTTTCTTACAATTATTATTAGAGGAAAAGAAATCTTTTGGAATACAATTTTTTATTATATAAGTTATAAAATTATAGATTGATTTATTATCAATAGTACTTTTTATTAATATTTTTAATGTATCGGAATTATAGGATTTATCATTTTTATATTGTTTATAGATTGATTTAACTTCATTTGATATTTTACATTTTTTATATAGGATTTTTTTAAAATTTTTTCTTAGTATATTATATTTTTCAATGAATAAGAATATATATTTTTTTAAGAATTTAATATTATTATTTAAATTTGGAAAAATAATTTTAAAAATTTTATTAATATTTTTTAGATTAAAATTATAAAGAATACTTTTAAATTTTTTAGAGTATATAGTATAGGTATTAGCAAAGTATATTGATTTTCTATTAAAAGGTTTTAAGGATATTTTAGATTCTTTATTTTTATTAAAATATGATTTTTTAGTATTAAGAATTAATTTATCTACGTATATATAGTATAATTGATTAACATATTCATTATTTGAATTTTTTAGATAGATGGCTAGAATATCGATTTCTAATCAAAATTTTAGAAACTATTTATAATTTAAAAGGGCATATAATTCTTTAAGATCTTCACTGAATACTAATCAAAAAAAAGTTATACTATAAGATTTTGAAACTGAATTATATTTTTTAATTAGTTTATTATAGATAAAATCAATAAACGAAAGGTATGTGATATCAGTTATTTTATCAAGTTCTATGTATAATTCTTTATATAGATTATAATTTAATTCTTTTTGATGAATTATAAGATTTTCATTATTTTTTATTTTTTTATTATATTTTATTGATATGTAATATTTTAGATCATGAGTATTATTTATATCTTTCAATATTTTTTCTTTATCCATTATTTTTTATAACCTAATTTGACCTAATATTTTTAGGTAAAATTAGCGGTTGATTTTATTTTTTTAGAAGTACATAAAAATTTAAATATTTAATTATGGATATGAAATGTATATTTTTTTTCTATATTACTTTATTTTTTATTTTTTATTTTTTTGATTAATAATAATATTAACAACAGCAATATTATTATTAATAATACAAAGCATCAAAATCACCATTTTTTTAAAAAATTAAATTTTTTTTTTTTTGTTTTAGGATTTAATTTATATTTATTTTTAATTAGCATTTTTATTGGAAGAAACAAGTTATATACTTTTTTATATATCAATCTAGCATTAGGTTATAATGTAGATGTGAAATTGCGTATCATAAATTTTCTATTTTTGTATTTAATATATCGATATTATTTTCATTATTTAAATTTAATTTTTTATAGTACTATTGGTATATATTATTTTGATTTTTTTGTAAATCAAAATAATATATAAATAATAGTAATTTATCTTTTGTTAGTGTATCTGTATATAGGATATTTTTATTTATTTTATTATTTTCTTTTTCTATTAATTTTTTTAATGAATTTAATATCATTATTTCTATTATTTTATCTCAGGATAAATTTTTATTATTAATATTTAATTCTTTTATAATTTTTTCTTTATTTTTATTTTTTAGGAATTTTTTTATTTTTATTTTTATTTCTTTTTCTTTTAATTTAGCTATATGATATTCAGAATTTTCTATAAAATTAATTTTATTTTTTTCATTAAATTGTATGATTCTTTTTTTCAATTTTAAAAATCATTTTTTTATATCATCATTTTTATATTCAATATTTTTTTCAAAGAATTCGCATGTTTCAAATACTTTCAGTTTAAAATTATTAAAATTTTCAGGTTCACCATTTAATCAGTTTTGTATATGAATTCATAAATTATTTTCTTTTTCTTTTAATTCATTTTTAGTAAGTTCATAATATGATTCTAGGTCTTTATTAATAGGAATTTTATATGAAATATTATCAGTTAGATAAGAAAAAATATTTCATATTATTTCTATATCTTTTATAAGTTTTTCATAATTTGATTCTAAATTTATGTAAAATCAAGAATATATTATTAATATATAAAGGAACGGGAAGTATTTGGGAAGATTTTTCATTTTTTATAATAAAATAAAATTATGTTAGGATTAAAAATTATTTATGTATAGTAATATAAATCATTATATTTTGTATTGATTTTTATTGGAATCTTTTATTTAATTTTATTTATAAATTATTATAATAAAAATGATAAGCAATAATATTAAAATTAATATTATAAGTTCAATCTATCATCATTTTTTTAATATATCAAATATAGAGTTAGGATTATCGGAATCATTTATATTTAATATTATTTTATATATTTCATTTATTTGTTCAAATATTTCATTTATTTTAATTATATAATGTTTTAAACCATTAATATAAATTATTAATAATGAAGAATATAAAAGAGTAAGATATTGGTTTTCATTTAAATTTGTTGATTTTATTTGATTTTCAGTTAAATATTTATCAATTAATATTTTTTCATGTTTTTTCATATTTTCAAGTATTATTATTTCTAACATTTCATTTTTATCCATATCTTCTATTTTTTTAATATCTGATGTATCTTCTTTATTTTTTATTCTTTTATATAATTCAATTTCTAATATTTTCTTTACGGTTTCTTTTATATAATTTAATGTTAATTTTTCTATTATATCATCTTCATTTGTATTTAAGTCAATAAAAAGCTATGATTTTTTATCGCTATTATTTCAAAATTCTTTCTAATTTTCTTTTATTTCATTATTAAGTTTTTTTATTTCATTAGTAATATATACTATAGATATATCATTTATTGATTTTTCATTTGTTTCATTTATTAAATTATTTAAATTATTTATTTTTTGTTCTAAATTTTTATCTTTATCTTTAATTTCTTTATTATAGAATTCATAGAATTTTTCAAATTCATTTTTAAATTCTATAAAATTTTTTATATCTCCTCGAATTTCATGAGAATTATCATTTTCTCCCAATCATTCAGATAATAAATTATTTATAATATTCTATTTATTTTTTAATTCATCTATTGTGAATTCTAATGTTATCTATGGATCATCAGGAATTTCATCGAAAACAATAGAGTTTACAATATTAGCAGTATTATATAATATAGTAATTTTATTTTTTAATTCATCTTCTATTTGATTATTTTCTGTTTTTATAGTTAAAATTATCAATATGGAAATATAAAAAAATCTAAACATGTTTTTATTTATGTTTTATTAAACTTTTAATATTATATATTTGTTTTTTAAGATTTTTTTATATTGTAATTTAATAATATATGATTAATATAATGATCCGATAAATAATAAATTTAAAAATCTTTTTTTTATTTTTATTTTAATAAAATATATAAATTTATTATTTTTATATATAGTAATATATATTTTATATATTCCAATTTTTATTAATTTATTAAAAAAGATTTTTTTATTTGATTTTTAAACGAAAATATATTTTCATTAATTTATAATAAAAGAAATAAAATTTAAATCATTTTTTATTTGATTTCAGATATGAAAATTCGATGTATTTAAAATTAATTTTTTTATTTTATAAAATATCATAAATTTAAAATTATAATTACTTTAAAAACTTAGAAGTCAAATATAATTTATATTATCATTATGAAATATTTGTATATTTTTTTTCAAAGTATAATCATATAAATCTTTTTTTTGTTTTTTACCTAATTTGATATCATTTAAAATATTTTTTATTTCATTTTTATAATTTTTATTTATTGCAATAAAGCGTTCATTATTTCGTTTTTTAATATAGTTTATTAATTCTTCTAATTTAAATATTATTATTTCTATAATTGATTTATATAAATCTAATAAAATATTATTATATATATTTAAAAGTTCTGGTATAGTTATATTTTCTGAAAAAATAATAGTTAATCATTTATTATTTAAAAATTCTAAATATCCGGAAAAAAAATTTTCTTGAAAATCATCTTTGCTCATATTAAAAAGTTTTAAATTTATTGCAAAAATATTATTTTTTATTTCTATTAATTTTAAATTTAATTTTCTTTTTATTTCTTTAAATAAATAAATTATTCCTTGATTTTTATTTAATATAATATAATCCTAAATTTTTTCTTCAATAGAAATTAATTTTATTTTAGAAGAAATATAAAAAATAGATATTGTAATAATTTTATTAAATCTATATTATTTTTTATGATTGATAAAGTTTTATTATTATTTTTATTAATAAATATATCTAAAATATTTAATATGTTATTATATTTATAATTTTCTGATTTTATAATAGTATAATATGAGATAAAATAATCTCATTTTTTAAATGTATTATTATCTGATTTTCCGCAATTCTTTTTTATATCTTTTATTCTATATCTTATAATTAATAATAATGAATAAAGTTCACTATGTTGTTTTATATTTTCATTTATATTATTTTTAAAAATTGATTTATAAATTGATTTTTTTAATTTTTTATTTAATTTTATTAATAAATTTACACATCTAATATATTCTCAAGTATATAATTCATCTAAATCGTTTTCAATATTTATATCAATATATTTATCATCGTTATATAAAGTCCAAGTATTTTCATTTATAAAAATACCATTTGTTATATTTAATTTATTATATATTATATTTTCATTTATAATTAGTATTTTATCTTTATTTATATCTATATTAAAATATGTAAATATTTTACTTAAATATAAATCCAATTCATATATTATTTTATCAAATGCATTTTCTATATTTATTAAGTTATTCTATATATTTTTATTAATATTACAAATTTCATTATTATCTTCCATAGGAAATATAAAGATAGAAAAATAATTAATATTTTTTTCAAAATTTTCATCAGATAAATCGATATCTTTTTTTATTCAAAAATTATCTTTCAATATTGTTTTAAAATTATTGAATTTTTTTGTTATTTTCATAATGTATATATTAAGATCATCACTTTCTGAAATAATATATATTTCTTTATTAATTAAATTATTGAAAATTTTAATAATTTTTTCTATTTTTAAGAAAAAGGAAATATAAGATGAAAAATTGGATAAAATAAATTTATAAGTTTTTATATTATCAAATTCTAAATCTACTATTTTTATATTAGATTTTATTCAATTTCCATTAATATTGTTATATAAGTATACTATATAATTAACTTTATCTTTTTATATACTTATAATCACTATCAAAATATAAAATATTTAGTTTTAGTAAAAAA
>NW_025962544.1:0-20000 GCF_017589495.1 Alosa alosa
GAATTAACTTGAATGCAACAGTTTTTAACAAATTAGCGCAGCGTGGTTATGATGCCAACCAGATTTAAGCACAATTTAGCACAACCTGGAAAATCATTGTGTGGTGGTCAATGTTGATATTGTGGTGGGCCGCCACAAATAAGCCAATGTATGGGAAACACTGCAGTGATAGTGATTGTAGGGGATTCCCTCATCAGGGAAGCTTTAGCGACGCTGTCGGACATCGTAGCTCCAGGAAAACAGTCTCCACAATCGTTGAAAAACTCCAGGGGCTCCATTTTGCAGGGAGGTTGGTAATGCTAGTTAACATTAGCTAGGCTACTGTAGCCTTCATATTGAACGAGTCATATCAATCATTAACCTAGGAATACTTCTTTGTGCATTTAATGAACATTTTGTGTAATAATTCACAGCAAGTTAATAAACTGAATAATATGGTGGTCCAAGAGTAGCACCGGTCCATGCATCAGCCCGACTGAGTGGTGATGAGTGGGCGGGACTGTGAAGCTCTATTGACCCCTTGCAGACACGTGACTTATTTACGTGACGGCGCCATGCTGGACGGCAAAAAGATAGGAGACGGACGGCAAGTTACATTATGTCGTAATGATTATGATGAACTGAACACTATTACTATAACAGCTTTGTAGTTCAATGTATTGCTGTTCGGGGTCTGATAGTCAAAGAAAGATGCCAGTGGTGTTGTTAGATGAAATGGGTCATGATTGCAAATGTAAATAATTATTAAAACTGGTGGTAACACGAAGGGGAGCTTTTGCGCCCATTTCAGGCGTATTTGTTTCGCAATGTGCGTGTAAAATCATTGCGAGATATGTAAAAAACGGCCGCAATGATGTAAAAGCGCAAACTGCCTGTCACGGGAGCTGAAAGTGGCAGATTGCGACTGTCATGTCATGCCATGCATATGCATTCATGGGAGGATCCAGGGGAAAGTGGGAGTTTAAGCGAAAAAGATGGGAGGGGAAGAGTAAAGAGCCTAGTTATGTATTCCGCGGGTATGTACAAAGACTGCTCCTGAAAGCGCATCGCCTATTCTGCGCCTAAATACTTCCGCCTTGTAAAAGCAGGTGTTAATCCACATTGCAGTTCAATGCGCCAATAAGAGAACCTTTCAAAGACAACAGAATCGCTATTTAGAACACCAGTTTTTGTGGTGAAAGTATTTTGTACTACCAAAAGCAACCTTTAACTTTCGCTTGCCTTTCGTGATGTCTTACTTTCACTTTCACGCCATTCACTTAAACTTTCCTACTTGCTAGATTTGACCAATATCCCATAGCCTACGCGGCACAAGTAGTTTGAGTAGAACTACTGATCTTCATTATCTCCCTGCTTGTTGACATCTTATCATGTATGGTATTATTTCATGATCGCAAAACGCTTGATTCTTTTAATGTTGTCATCAGTTAACTTCATTCAACTGGCGCTTTGTAGGCGCTGCCATTCAGTTGTGGACGCTCAAAAAATTGCGCTTATGGGCGGAGAAGGGCAGAGAAAGGCGCAGTTTACACTAAGGATTGAACGATTGATAAATACGACGGAAACTTGGGTCTGACAGCCGCATTCTGCGGTGTGTCCATGGCTGATAACGCTTACGCTCAAGAAATGTACGCACATCTGGCCCTCACTCTTGAGCACCTCACCATGCACATAGAACTACAGGCCAGTCCCGGCCCTGTCACTGCAAGCGTCTCATGCTTGATCACCCTCAAGCACACTGGACTTTTTTATTTAATTTATATTGTTTATTTAGTATTTAGTTTTGTTATTTTTCTTATCTTCTACTGTCTCTATTGTACAGTAGAGTTTGGTTATGTGTTTATACTTATATTTACCATTTCTGCTGTAAGTGCATTTTGTGTGTGATGTCAGTACGCTACTGAGACCTTTAAATTTCCCCTTAGGGATCAATAAAGTATCTATCTATCTATCTGTCCCATTACAACCCATCGATTTCATTTGTCTTCTTGCCTTCTACTAGTAACTAGGCCAGTGGTCTCCAACATGGTGCCAGCGGGACGGCTATGAGGCGCCCCCAGCGCACCTTCTAAAAATAGCCAACAGGTCGCAGATGCAGATCATGCTCCATTTAAATAGATATTTAAGTTTAGACCAGAACCATTTTAAGAATGTATGTAGCCATACATCTGTAACATTAAATTGATATTGGTGATACCTTACAAATTGTAACTGCGTTAAATTTTAGCTAGGCTCCAAATCCGTTTCCAATTCAATCTTTAAATCTTTAAACAACAACGGAAGCGGAGCGCATGCACGCTGCTTGCACGTACAGGCAGTAAATAGGAAAAAACTTGCTCGTCTGGTGTAGCCAATGGAAGCATATCTTTGCGAAAGTTCTGTGGCCATTACATGTTCGTCAAATACGGTTCTTGCATGATTGTTCAAGGATTGAAAAACAATTGCTTTAGCTCACAGGCCTTTTCTCCTCCGTAGGCTACTGCCGTATAATACCGCAGACAATTTTGTGGCATGCATGACTGAGCAGGACTGTGCATTACCTTTTTTGTCAGATCATGGAGAGATTTCAAGTGTGCAATAACTTTAAAAGGCGTCTTCATATGTTAGGGTGTGGGCGATTAGCCTACTATTGAAATGTTAAAACTGAATTGTCCACTGAAATCAGAACTTAAACAATCCCTGAATCCATAATGGTGGGTATAAATTGGGTAAATATTGTAACCCAAATTATTAATTGCACAAAAAGATTTTTTTTTTTGTTCAAAAAAATTTGATTAGATTCCCTATGCAAACTTTGAAAAGAACAAACTGAACAAAAATGTTGGTAGTATTGTATTGATATTAAAGTATTGAAAAATCAGATGAAAATACAGGCCTACTTAATATATAAAGTCTTATAGGCCTACACAATATTGATAATTTAAAAGTAAAAATCACATAGGCCTATTATTTAGGAGGACTACCCTCGCAAAAAAGGGGTGAGGGTCTGTTTGTTTCAAATGAGTAGCCCTCCATATGATTTCGGGTCTTCAGGTAGACCTCATTCCCAAAAAGATTGGAGACCCCTGGACTAGGCTATTTTGCTATAGACCTCTCCAGAATAAGTCCCGCCTCCTAACTTCCGTATCCATCCAACCTTCAGACGTCAAATGTCTATGGAAAATAACATGACGTTCGGAGAGCGTAGACACTATGGCGGATCTGAGGCTAAATAGTAGACAAGTACACCTAGCCATCCCCATTGAAGCCCATTCAATTTTGGCGCCACTTTGACATCAAATAACGTTACAGCTGAAGCGTTTTAAGCCTTTATATGAACTTTTTCTATTTCCGGAGTAATACAACATTGTGTGATTGGCATCATAACCTCGTAACTGACTTAAACTGAGTAATAAACTTTTTTTCCGAAATCAATGCTAAAGTGATGTAATAAGCATACAGCCAGAGCGGGTGAAAGCGCCGCACAGGAGCAAAATAACCGTATTCTCTGGATAAGAACGAAAGCATCGGAGCACAACTTTTCAGCGAAGTTGTGATGGATTGACAGTAGCCTAGGCTATGAATGTGGCGAGTGCTGTTTATATTAAATCACATTTATGTACGAACAACTAGGGCATTTAGAACAGTAATGTAGACATGGTGGTAACGAAGTAAGTGGCTACATACCCAATCTCTCGGTGCAGCTATCACAAGAGTTACACAAGTCAGACTACGTGACTACGTGCCTACGTTACATTTACGTCCCCTGAGCCTGCGCAGAAAGCCTCGTCGACCAACAGGAAACGGTTGAAATTTGTTTCACCTGCCTCGATTGACGTCTACGTGATGACTGTCCATATCTTTTACTGTCTATGGGCGGGACTTATTCTGGAGATCTATGGCGCGAAAAAAACGTGACGTCACATGCAAAGTTCGCCTGTGAAGCCTGTTCGCCTCTGAAGCTACCATTTTTGCCCAAATAAGGAGATCCGGTATCTTGAGATTTTTTAGCATGGGAAAACAACATGAGTATCAAAGATTCTGATGATATTGAATTATCGCACCTGTTAAACTAATCGGAAATGCATAAGTTTTGCTCTACACATTTTTGTCCTCTGCCTTTGAGCGGATACTGTGATCTTCGGTACGTGAAGACGACACTCTGATCTGTGCTACCCCAGAGCTAACTTACAGGTAGTTAGCTTCAATTAATACCCAGATCTCCTTATATGGGCAAAGATGGCAGCTTTGTTTTTTGTTTTTTTTTTTGTAGGCGAACTGCAGGAGGTTTGTCACTAAGACAGAAACCCATAGACAGTGAATTTCATTCAAACACTATACCCAAACAGGAATGCGACTCCTACCTTTGTGATAACTCCTCGTAGCCTTCCAGAATCGGTGTGATTTGACGGGGACAGATGCTGCCAGCGCGAGGTCGAGCCCTGCTGCATGTCGTCTTCCAGTTAGCAGATTAACGGATGACTATGAAATACTGAGTTTAAAAAGACTACAACCTCCTCAGTAAGATATAGCGGTTTAGATAAACATTAGCACACGTTTCCGTACTAAATATCTAAGCGTAAGCCGCTCACAACAACCAGACTACTGTCGTTAGCTCCACACTTTCTTCTTCTTCTTCTTTCGGGTTAATGGCGGGTTACACCCACTGGCGCATACCGCCACCTACAGATCAACATATTGCCAATGCAGGTTATGGCGTCTCAGCAACAATAAATAAAAGGAGAAAGGAGAGGGGAAATAAACATATATACATATACCCACACATGCACATACATACACCCACAGAAAGAAAATATATATATATAGCCCTGCACTCTTGAGGAACCTGATCAGTCCCGCTGGCCTTACTCCAGATCCCAGAACTGCAGCTAGATTAAAGCCTGTGCATCCAGCTCTCTGTAATTGATCTTTCCACTGCTCCCTGTGAGTGGTGCCTAGGGCAAACAAGCAATAAATGTTGCACTGTCTCCTCTTGGTCTGGACACCACAAGCAGTATCCTGTCTCTGCTCTACCAACCCTTCACTGGGTGCTGTTCATTCAGTATGCCCAATTCTGAGCCTGGCAATGACGACTTCATCCCTCCTGCATCCTCCCACTTTAGCTTCACTCCCAACCTGTGGATGTTATGGACCCTTTCAAGAGAGTTCCATTATCAGCATCATAGGTGGCCCCACAAGGCTTCCGTTTTAACATTCCATATGTTATCTTAATGCAGAGGAAGTAGATTGGGGCCCAAATAGAACATTCAAGCATTGTTTTTGTTTACCTTGTTGAAAGGGTCCATACCAGGTAAGGTAGAGTTGCGACAACTCCATTGACGCTAATGTTCCATTTTTTTTCAACAATGGCGGCTAATGGAAGCCTCAAATAGTTCCCGAAGGTTAACAATTTATAATATAGCAGCAGTGCAGTTACAGACTGTTTGTAGCCAACATTTCAGACTCAGATTTACATTATTGGCTCATCCGAATAATAATAATAACAGTAACAATAGTAATAGTAGTAAAGTAATAGTATTAATAACCTTATTATAATAATAAACTATTTATGTATCGACTTTGACAGCTTTTCTGCTGCTCAGTTTTTATCAGTTCCTTATCAAATAAATTAAAAGAGGCTAAAGCCCAATAAATGTGCCACACATAATAACCTAATATAAGATAAACCTTGCCTATACCATTTCAATTAGGCAGCACTAGGCAACACCACGAACGAGCTGTCATTAAGTTTTTGCGTTTGTAGCCTACAACTTTTATGACGTGATGTGTCTTGGGAATTTAGCTTTAGCTGCTACCATCATGTCAACATAGTTGTAACGTTATGCACAATGCTCATCTAGGCTATGGATTTAATTGGTTTAATTTTAAAAAGTGGGATAAAGTGCAACTGCTTCCCCAAAACAATTCCTCCATAACTCGTTATGTGGATAACTTTCAGTGGACTAAACACATAAAAGGTAAGATTTTGTTATCACAAAGCTAGCTGGTTCGTTAAATATAAGCATATTTACAGCCAACTTTGTACTTGCAGCAGTGAAACTGAGTTTGTTGTTAACATTGTTGGTCACTGGCCATACAATACATATTGTTGAATCTGTTAACCTTTTAAATGAAGAAGAGGAACTATTTGTAGTCTCCTTCGATATCAAGGAAGGGGGGGTTAATTGCATTGGAACTACCTCTACGAGTAGTCCCTCAAAGAAGTGTATCCTAATATTGATCTTGCAATATAACTACTGGTTGTTTCAGAATAAATCTACAACAACGTGAGGTACCCATATACTGTTTTTTTTTTTTTTTCAGAATACATTTTATATATAAAATATGTGGAGTACCCATGGGTAGTTCAATATACTGGTTATTTCAGCCTACATTTTAACAAAAACGTGGGGTACCCAGGTAGTTCAATATAACTACTGGCTATTTCAGAATACATTTTATATATAAAGAAAACATGGGGTGCCCATACGTAGTTAAATATATACTGGTTATTTCAGAATACATTTTATATACAAAAACATGGGTATTTCAGAAAAAATTTCTATTCAAAAAACGTGGGGTACACATGGGTAGTTTAATATAATGGTTATTTCAGAATACATTTTATATATGAAAACGTGGAGTACCTGGGTAGTTCAATATAACTACTTTCAGAATACATTTTATATATAAAGAAAACAGGGGGGGCCCATGGGTAGTTCTTCTCCTTTTCCCAATTTATACTGTAGAACTTTGGGTATACCAGCTGTAATCCTCTAGAAAGGTCATCTTGGACTTAAATTGAAGCTTACAAACTTGGGAAGTTTTTCATGTACTTTGGAGGCAGTGATATATATTTAAAAAATGCTTGAAAATGAGCACTATTAATGACAATTTGTCATGCGGACAGATATTTTTTTGTCTTTTGGGGTATGTTGAGGATGATATTTGACCGCAATCCCCAGAATCTTTTTTTCTGCTAGTTTCCCCTGTGCGATAGAATACACCATGCAACATTTGAGGGTTATATGACCACTTATGTAGCTGCAGTACCTTAATATTCACAAATACACCATTCAAAATTTTCACGGAAAGGGTGTTTTTTGGCCCCTGAGACCAAACGGGGGCCGAGTTGGGGGTGGTCATTATCAACTTGTGATGGCCCAAGGTATAAAATAACAGAAAATAATAGTGAAAAAAGGAAGCAAAAAAACATCCTGAAGAGTGGACCTGGTCCCTGTTAGCGTGCGGCCTATTCAGAGTTAGTGCCACAACGCAGCCTGTTAGCGTGCGGCAGGTGTGATGTCACAACGCAGCCTGTTAGCGTGCGGCAGGTGTGATGTCACAACGCAGCCTGTTAGCGTGCGGCAGGTGTGATGTCACAACGCAGCCAGTTAGGGTGCATTCAGAGCACCTCGGAATGACAAGGACCGCCCCCATGACTACTTTGTTTTTCCGACAAGTGCTTTGCCATCGAATGTGTGACAAACACAGATGCCACAACAAAGGTTAAAACATACACTCACTAATCCTAAACAAACTGTATTTGCTTAAAATATAGTGTAAGATGCTCGTGAAAGAAAGATATGCAGCTTTTCAAGTGATAAAAAGGGCAAATTCCCAAGTTCACATTAAAACTGTTGGACATGAAAGGCCACATGGACTACAAACGAACTACAACGTGACAACAAAAATGATGACGAGCCCCTAACTGGGCAACTCTGTTAGCAAAATCTAGCTCCAGTTTCCGACCACAATGCAGCCTGTTAGCGTGCAGCAGGTGTGTTAGCGTGCGGCAGGTGTGTCAGCGTGCGGCAGGTGTGACCCTTATTGCCACAACGCAGCCTGTTAGCGTGCAGCAGGTGTGTTAGCGTGCGGCAGGTGTGTTAGCGTGCAGCAGGTGTGACCCTTATTGTCACAACGCAGCCTGTTAGCGTGCGGCAGGTGTGAGTTAGGCTAGCTAGATTGTAAAATGTGCAGTGCTGGCTGCTATCAATGTGGAGGAAATAAGGAATGCATTGGGAAATAAGGAATGTTTGTTTTGGGAAATAAGGAATGTATTGTAAATGTCTGTTGATTGTGGTTTACCTGTTTGTTGGCAGAGAAATCGACACATCTGGCGTGATTCCTGCCTGCTTGTTATTTTTAATTTTTTGTGCTTCAGAACAAAACGGTAAAATCAAGGTCAGTTGTGGCGTCCATCATCATACACAACGCAGAGTGATCAAGGGAATTTCCCAAAATGTTGGCGTGTTGCTCCTTTAGGAGTAGAATTACATTAATCTGAGGAGTTGAGCTTTGCTTTAGCAATGAAATTGTTTACTCCATTGTGGTTATGGAGCACAGAGGCATGTAAAAATAAATCACTGTTTTTCAAACCACTGAGATTCAACCTCACCCCAAGTTTGTTTATTAATTTCAAGACAACAATACAAAAGCTTAAGAATATATGTATAAAAATAAATGTCCAATGTCCATATTTTGCTTACATACACAAAATAAACAACAACAAATCAAATCAAACCAAAACATAACCTGCCACAGTCAGTAATGAGGATTAAATACAAAAACACAGACACATATACGTTATCCAAATTCGGCAAAATCTCACAATAGGTAGTTACCCCAACAGGGCATAAAATACAACATATTGCTAGGTCAAGGCCAGTCTAGACTTAGTCAGGAATATGTGAGAAACTAGTACTCTCAAAATAAAGAAAAAATGGGCCCCATACCATACCAACATTTTTGAGAAGAACTCCTTGTAGAAAGTCTGATTTTTTCCAATTGAGGGAAATCAAGAACATCTGCCAACCAGCGTGCATGACAGGGGGTTCTTAACTTCCATTTAGTTAAAATTAGTCTTCTTGCTAATAAGGTAACAAAGGCAAGAACATATTAGAGTGTGATAGGGAAGGTGCACCAAACAATGCGGTGAGAGCATTCGGCTCGATCCTCTCTTCAACTATGTCTGAAATAGTTTTAAAAATGTCCGTCCAACAGTTACACAGAGAGGGGCAGAGCCGTAACATATGGATTGAATTGGCTGAGATTTCAAACAACTGAGATTCACTCAGGGATTCACTTGAAGGCATAACATTACATTAATACACAGGATTAGATGTTAAAATCCTTTTGTGCCAAAAGGTAAAAACACATTCAGAAGCCCTTGCTCAAGTTTAACTTTAAAAAAGCACACTACCCACAAATCCGCCAACAAATGGTCACAAACACAATACAAATATCCCATCCAACAGCAGTATATAGTATGCGGCATGTCATTGGGGTTATCAAGTGGGCACCCTCATTCACCGATGTTTCGTTAAGTTAGGCCCACTAGTGTTAATTTCGTCAGACGAGACTAGAGAAAAAATGTTCGTCAACAACCTTTTTTTCCATGACTAAGACGAGACGATGACAAGACTGCACTAATGTCCTGAAACACTGACTAAGACTATCTTAAGATGCATTATTGTTGGCCGAAAAAGACGAGAGAGACTAAAATGTTTTGCATGAAATAAAAACTAAGATAAAATCTCTCTTCATTTTAAGCCTAAAAATGAGAAGCCAGAATAGCTGTTACGTTTTCAAAATATTCTGAACGAGTTCAGGTTCATGCTAGCAACTTTCCTGTAGGCTAGTCTACGTGCTGTTGCTGCAACTAGACATTCTCTGCTGCAACCCTGTCTGCGAAACTACATGGAACAAGAACACCGGAGATTTCTGCCAGAGTTAGCAAGCTAACTACCTAGGCATTAGGCCACAATGCTACATACCCAGAAGTTGAAGCTTCTCTCATATACAGATTAACATCCCCCAGAATGTCCATCACGAAAATTTTCAGCAAGTAATGTCAACTATTTAACTAGTTACACTGATGATGCAAAGTTTGCTAGCAAGTAAGCTAATATGGAAAGTTAAGCTAGCAAGTTAGCTAAGATAGAGAGTTTGTGTTGCGTTTGGGCATATTGCCATCTAAGCGTGGCCGGAGTAAACATTCATACTTGAGTCTAAGACAGTGTTTCTCAAACTTTTTCAGATGAAGGACCACTTAACTAATCAATAAAAAGCATACGGACTACCTAGCTAAAAACAATTAAAATAGACCTAGCAGTATATTAGCCTACACAATACTCACTGAACCACCTTGCTTATTGTCTTTGCACTTTGTTTAATTGTGTCAGAGGATTCATATGATTTAAACTGGCATATCTGACATAGACAGTGTTGTAGAACTGTTTGAATTTACATACAAGTTGGTTCAATATTGCAAACAACTCATCTATATTATATTTTACCAGGTCTGCTTTCGTGGACCACTTGGGATAACTTCTTGGACCACCAGTGGTCCCCGGACCACACTTTGTGAAACACTGGTCTCACGAAGATCATGACAGTGGTCCAGTCAAATCTTTTACTGTCTATGGTCAAATCCCAGCCGAGCTATAACTGTAGCTCGACTTACCTGTGCATGTAAACATACTGACTGACTGAAATAATTTGTTATAAAAAAAGACTGAAATGTTTTGACTAAAACTGACTAAGATAGCTTTAGTTTTCTTTTGACTAAAACTAGACTAAAATTACGAGACTTTTAGTTGACTAAAACTTGACTAACAAAAATGATATTTGAATGACTAAATATGACAAAGACTAAAAAGGACATTTCGTCACAAGACTAAGACTAAGACTAAATTAAAAATAGGTGACAAAATTAACACTAAGGCCCACGACACCTCATGAAGGCTTAACAGTGAAACCAGCGTCCTGGAGACACTCCCCTCCATGCTGCCACCATATTACCACATTGAAAAATCCAATACCCAAAATACTCTTAACCAGCCCAGGCATGGCCAAGGTTGGCTAGGTTGGTCCGTCCCGTTGATTTGGACTGAACAATAGCCATAAAAACCTTGGCCAACCAACCATCAACCTAGGCACAGCCCATCACAAACAAAAGAAGTTACACAAAACAAATTAGCCAGTTAGCTTAGCCAGTTAGCTTAGGCCCCATCGCAAACACAAAACAAATTAGCCTGTTAGCTTACGCCCCATGCTGCCACCATATTACCACAACAAACATCCAAATACCCTTAACCAACCTAGACATGGTCTAAGTTGGCTAGGTGGGTCCATCCCGTTGATGCGGACTGAACCATAAACCATAAAAAAAACTTAGCCAAGTACCATCAACCTAGGCACAGTCCAACACAAACACAAAACAAATGAGCCAGTTAGCTTACCTTAGCTTGCGCCCCAGGAAGGGTAACTTCTCCTTACCCACAACCATTAAACTTGCCCGTTCTGCTGCTAAAGACATGTTACTAACCACCTGCCTTAGACTTGACCACAAATGCCCAATTCAGACAGCAAGCCAATAGCAGATCTGGCCACAAACCCGTGCACCCGATTTCAATAGGCCTTAATGTCGTGCACTCCAACCTCAAACGGCTGCCTCCTCTGGTATTTCAGTGTATTTAGTTCTCTTCAGCTCATTGGCCACTTCCACCCTGTCTTCCCAAGGAATAGTGAGTTCAATGAAGTAAACTATCTTCTCTGAATCCGCCATCTGCTGGCCAAGATCAACCTTCATTTCCCAGCCCGCCCCATTTTTCAACTGGCTGGTTTTACACCTGGCCTTGGCGGAACAAGGTTTATCCCCTGGCGGTACAAAGTTAATTTGCCTTACCCTTTACTAGCTGCTAATGAATTGACTTCTCTCCTTTTATCCTCTATTGCCGCTGCCACACATTTCAATACCTGGTTATGACGCCACGTATACCACCCCTGGGTGAGACTTACCTTGCACCCTGATAGGATATGGTGGAGACTGCCCACACATGAGCAAAGTATGCATTTATCATCCTCACCAAACCATTGACTTAAATTCTTGGGAGATGGGAGCACATCATATGTAGCACCTAACATAAATCTGATCTTACCAGCTTCCATGCCCCATAGATCTTTCCATTTAATCCGTCTTTTTCCACCCGTTCAGTTCACCCACTGCCCTTGTTTTGCCTGCAACACTGCCTTAGTACATCTTACAGCCTCCTCCTGTCTATGCATTTCCTCCACTACCATTAGTACCTGGGAATAGTAACTGGGAATTGCAGCGTGGATATTGCCTTATTCAAGTAGTAACTGGGAATTGCAGCGTGGATATTGCCTTACTCAACAAGTAGTAACTGGGAATTGCCTGGAAATTGCCTTATTCAACTGGGAATTGCAGCGTGGATATTGCATTATTCAAGTAGTAACTGGGAATTGCAGCGTGGATATTGCCTTATTCAAGTAGTAACTGGGAATTGCAGTGTGGATATTGCCTTATTCAACTTGGAATTGCAGCGTGGATATTGCCTTATTCAAGTAGTAACTGGGAATTGCAGTGTGGGATATTGCCTTATTCAAGTAGTAACTGGGAATTGCAGTGTGGATATTGCCTTATTCAACTTTGACTTCTTAGCGCTGCACAGCTCTGGCTGAATATTACAACACAAACATACAACACATCCAGATCTGCACAGTGCTGCAAGAAGTGAAAGTCGAGTATGGCAATGGGCTCTTTGCACGAAAGACTCTCAATGCGACCGCTTTGTTTCCTGTGGAGCCAGGTGTTTGAACCTGCCGCTATTGTTAATGTAATTAAAAGCGTCTACCTGGGACCAGGTGTGTTTGAACCTGCTGCTATTGTTAATGTAATTAGTGTCTACACGGACCAGGTGTGTTTGAACCTGCCGCTATTGCTAGTACAATTTGTGTCTACACAGACCAGGTTGGGTGTTGCAACAGACACAGATCTGGCTGAATGTGATGTGTGTTTGTGTTGTATAAGTATATATACACAGAGTACTGCCACCTGGTGGAATGGAGGAGAGTAAGGCAATGTCCACGCCCGCCATATGCTGGGGGCAAAACACCTTACTGTCTATGGGCAAGACACATATACACAGAGACACACAATAATAATACACACAGAGACACACATACACAGACACACACACAGAAACACATAGACACACACACACACAGACACACACACACAGAGACACACACACACACACAGAGACACACACACAGAGTCACAGACACACACACACAGAGACACACACACGAGGTACACACACAATAATATAATAACAGAGACACACACACACACAGAGACACTATCTATCCTATCTGTCTATCTATCTATCTAAGACCAGAAAAATACTGCAATCTCAAAAGATTCAAAGTGATGTTTGGTTCCTTGTTGCTGCGAGTGGAGACTATATTTTTCACGGAAGGCTGTTTCAGCCAGGGTTGTATTTTCATGGAACGCCAGCAAATAAAGGTGGGTAAACTATCAAATCTGTGATCACTGTGGAGTGGACACAAGCCATGGAGTATCGGTTTTTTAAAAGGCATTCAGAACATGTTTGTTTGGTGAATTGGTGAATAAACTTTTGAGAGGTGGATAAACTCTAATAAGAGGTAGATTAACTCTTTCTGAAATTTCAGAGGTGGATTAGGCCAATCTCAATGCTCTGTTTTACCTTCCTTCCCTATCCCTTCATCTTACCCTAGCCCTTGTCCTCAAACCCAGTGTAGCACAAAGGTGAAGAATATACCCTTGGAAATGAGATACCACTAGCCAACCATAAGGGAGAGCTGGATGATTGAAACACTTGAATTAACGTAATTTACAGAGATCGTGCCACACTGAAAGCTACAGCTGAACGCGGCCTATGTTCGCTCAAGCAGCCTACCTTGGTCCGGTGAATGAAACAGGGATGGGGACAAAATAAAGATGCCGTTTGCTATGTAAACATCCCACAACTCCTTTGATATTTTTACAATAATATCCAAATGGTGGATTATTTGACATCAGAAGCAATCGCTACCTGTAATAGCCTATCAGGGAGCAGCAGTAGGCCTATGCAGCATTCATATCAGACGAAGGTAAAAAAATCCAGCGACCGCTGCTGTTGGACTTACATTTCTGACATGGTATGCTGCCAATTCGCTGGGTAGACATGGAAATATGTAAAATGCGAGACATTCGGCAAAAATAATGATGTGCTGTTATCATTCACAAAACAGCGATGTTTTGAAAACTTCTAGTGAAGAACAGGACCTTCAATATATGGTCACAAGATTGAATGCAACATAAAACAATTACCATTTTAATTTTATAATCCCTATTAAAATGCCAACAATGTGCTTATTTTTCAGCTGTGAGCGGTGTATGTTGGGTATTTCTCTTACCCCTACTTTCAAGTAAGCTCCCGATCTATTTTTTGGTTTTAAGGGGTATCTACCCTTGCCCTTATCCCTACCCCTCGTCCGGAAATGAGACCTGAGATAGCCCTTCGCCCTCCGCAGCACGCCGCGAAAACTAAGGGGAAGGGGAAGGGTAAAATAGAGAATTGAGATTGGCCCTAAACTGTGTTTACTTGCGTTTAGCCTCCACTACATCCCTGAACATCAGCAACGGCATCTTCTGTTATATTCTACTCCTTTTGTGTTATCCTACTCCTTTTGTGTTATCCTACTCCTTTTGTGTTATATTCTACTCCTTTTGTGTTATCCTACTCCTTTTGTGTTATTCTACTCCTTTTGTGTTATATTCTACTCCTTTTGTGTTATCCTACTCCTTTTGTGTTATATTCTACTCCTTTTGTGTTATTCTACTCCTTTTGTGTTTATTTTGTGTCTGACACTAAATATCTTATTCATACCCAGCAGTGCAACTCTTAATTCAACACAATTCAATTCAACACAATTCAATTCAACACAAGCATAAATCCTTCAGCATTTGAACATGCTCGTTCACTAGGTGTAACACCCCAACACCGGGTCTGTGTAAACAGGTACGCTAAAGCAATGCACACACTCCGCCCCAGATGCCTCAACCCTTCTCGTTGTGTTGCTCTCCTCCTCTGCCCCAGCCCCTCCTCAGATCCGAGGTGCTGGCGTGCCCACGGAGGTGTCGGTGGTGGTGGGCCGCGTGCTGGAGCTGCTGTGCGAGGCCGACGGGGTGCCCCTACCCACGGTCACCTGGATGAAGGACGGCAGGCCACTGCCCCAGACCGACGCCGTGCGCCTGCTCCGGGGGGGAGAACTGCTAAGGGTGGCCTCCGCTCAGGTCAGACCTACTCACGCACACACACACACACACACACACACATACACACACACACACTCACACACACACTCACAAATAGGCACACACACATACGCACACACACACTCACACTCAAACACACACTCACACATAAGCACACACGCACTCACACACACACTCACACTCACACACTAACACATACGCACACACACACTCACACACATACGCACACACACACTCACACACATTCTAACGCACATGCATATACTGTAGTAATGAAAACACACACTGCTGAACGTAAACATGGAAGAGCCATAGAGCCAGAGAGATGGACAGACAAACTCTGTTTGTTCACACACTCGCAGGTGGAGGACACTGGACGATACACATGTCTGGCCACGAGTCCTCGCCGGAGACGATGACAGGGAGTTCCTGGTCAGGGTTCGTAAATGCGTGTGACCTGTGACCTTAAAGTCCTAATTGTTACTGAGACATAAACTCACCGTCTGGAGTTGGCCTGTGCCATTTCAGGTCAGGCACCATAATAGGCTCTGAGTAACAGTGTTATAGAAATCTTCACTTTTGCAGGTTGATTTTAGCAGTAGCGATCATTCTGGTTTAGACAGAGGTGTGCCAGTTGTGTTTCTAAAATGATGATGAGCATGATGATGATGATGGTGATGGTGATGCTAATGATGATGATGATGATGGTGATGGTGATGCTAATGATGATGATGATGGTGATGGTGTGATGCTAATGATGGTGATGATGATGATGATGATGATGGTGATGATGATGATGATGATGATGATGATGGTGGTGGTGGTGGTGATGATGATGCTGATGGTGATAGTGATGATGATGGTGATGATGATGGTGATAGTGATGATGATGGTGATGCAAATGATGATGGTGGTGGTAATGCTAATGATGATGATGGTGATGATGATGGTGGTGGTATTGGTGTTGATAATGATTATGATGATGATGATGATGATGATGATGATGATTGTAGTGCCACCAAACATCGCTGGAGAGAGCACTCCACAGAATGTGTCAGTGCTGCAGAACAGACAGGTGACACTGGAGTGCAAGTCAGACGCCATCCCTCCCCCAACCCTCACCTGGCTCCAGGACGGGGCTCCTCTGCAGGTACACAAACCACCACCACACTCTCCAACACACAAACCACCACCACACACTCTCCAACACACAAACCACCACCACACACTCTCCAACACACATTTATCCACCACCACACACTCTCCAACACACATTTATACACCACCACACACTCTCCAACACACATTTATCCACCACCACACACTCTCCAACACACAAACCACCACCACACACTCTCCAACACACACTTATCCACCACCACACACTCTCCAACACACATTTATCCACCACCACACACTCTCCAACACACAAACCACCACCACACACTCTCCAACACACATTTATCCACCACACCACACTCTCCAACACACATTTATCCACCACCACACACTCTCCAACACACATTTATATACACCACCACACACTTCCAACACATTTTATCACCACCACACACTCTCCACACAAACACCACCACACACTTTATCCACCACCACACACTCTCCAACACACAAACCACCACCACACACTCTCCAACACACACTTATCCACCACCACACACTCTCCAACACACATTTATCCACCACCACACACTCTCCAACACACAAACCACCACACACACACTCTCCAACACACAAACACATCCACCACCACTTATCACTCTCAACACACATTTATCCACCACCACACTCTCCAACACACAAACCACCACCACACACTCTCCAACACACATTTATCCACCACCACACACTCTCCAACACACATTTATCCACCACCACACACTCTCCAACACACATTTATCCACCACCACACACTCTCCAACACACATTTATCCACCACCACACACTCTCCAACACACATGTATCCACCACCACACACTCTCCAACACACATTTATACACCACCACACACTCTCCAACACACATTTATCCACCACCACACACTCTCCAACACACATGTATCCACCACCACACACTCTCCAACACACATTTATACACCACGCCACACACTCTCCAACACACATTTATCCACCACCACACACTGTCCAACACACATTTATACACCAGACATTACTCAATGTCTTGAATACGTGTCACTGTAGCAGTTATTAACCATATGACTCATACTAAAAATGTATATTATAATCCAGTGCTTCAAATCAATCTAGAAGAGGTGGCAAGTCATTCATATATGATTGTGTGTGTTTGCATTTGTGCACTTGTGCATTTGTGTGTGTGTGTGTGTGTAGGTGTCTCCACGTGTGCGCATTCTCTCTGGAGGTCGTTACCTGCAGATCAACAACGCTAACCTGCCTGACGCTGCTCAGTATACCTGTGTGGCCAGCAATGTGGCAGGAGAGACCAGGCGCCAGTTCAACCTCGCTGTCAACGGTCTGTATGTGTGTGTGGAAAAGCAACATAGAGCCAGTGTCAATGATATGTTACTTTATGTTATTTATGTTATGTTATGTTATGTTATGTTATGTTATGTTATGTTATGTTATGTTATGTTAACATCAGATTGGTGAATACACTGTATGTGGATGTCTCTCTCTCTCTGTGTATGTGAATGTCTCTCTGTGTGTGTGTGTGTGTGTGTGTGTGTGTGTGTGTGTGTGTGTGTGTGTGTGTGTGTGTGTGCAGTGGTCCCCACCATAAAGCCAGGCCCTGAGTCGGTGTCGGTGCATGTGAGCCAGTCAGTGCTGCTGGAGTGTGTGGTGAGTGGAGTTCCAACTCCACGCATCACCTGGAGAAAACACGGAGCCATCTTAGCCAATAACAACCCGAGGTACACACGCCATCTCACTCGGATCCTCACGCAGCTCTGAAGGACTGCGTCTTCCTCTCGGAGGGAAAGGGATTTGAAATGCGCTAACTTTGAGCTTTTGCTACTCTTGGTGTTGCACTCTCATTATCTTCAGACCTAAATATATTTGTTCACATGTTCATTTGTTTTCTATTTTCATACACACACACACACACACACACACACACACACACACACACACACACACACAGGTACACGTTTGGTGAGGACGGCTCGCTGCGTATCAGCTCTGCTCAGCTGACCGATACGGGCCGCTACCTGTGTATGGCTACCAACCAGGCTGGCACCCAGCGCAGGAGAGTGGACCTCCAGGTGTACGGTGAGTCAACAGTAATGTACAGTATATATCATATAACTGCTCTCACAAATTAGATGTATGGATAGCCTACACATGCATGAACCTTCAGTGAGTAACACTGACACGCATTTACACACACACACACACACACACACACACAGTGAGTAACACAACGCATTTACACAAACACACACACACACACACACACATACAGTGAGTAACACAATGCATTTACACACACACACACACACACACAGACAGTGAGTTACACAATGCATTTACACACACACACACACACACACGAACGAACACACACACACACACGTGTGAATATCCCCAGTCTTAACTTTGCTCTGTGTGCATATATGTGTTCTGCAGTTCCCCCATCCATCGCTCAGACATCCCACAATAACATCACAGTGACGGTGAATGTCCAGACCACGCTCTCATGCGAGGCCGCGGGCATCCCCAAACCGGCCGTCTCCTGGACCCGCAACGGCCGACCCCTCCACACCAACCACAACCAGAACATGTACAGGTGAGTCCAGTCCCCGCCCTTCTCTTCTCCTCTCCTCTCTTCTCCTCTCCTCTTCTCTTCTCTTCTCTTCTCTTCTCTTCTCTTCTCTCCTCTCCTCTCCTCTTCTCATCTCTCCTCCTCTCTTCTCTCCTCTCTTCTCTTCTCTTCTCTTCTCCTCTCCTCTCCTCTCCTCTCTCTCTTCTCTTCTCTTCTCTTCTCTTCTCTTCTCTTCTCTTCTCCTCTTCTCTTCTCTTCTCTTCTCTTCTCTTCTCTTCTCTTCTCTTCTCTTCTCTTCTCTTCTCTCCTCCTCTTCTCATCTCTCCTCTTCTCCTCCTCTCCTCTCCTCTCTTCTCCTCTCCTCTCCTCCTCTCCTCTCCTCTCCTCTCTTCTCATCTCTCCTCTCCTCTCCTCTCCTCTCCTCTCTTCTCTTCTCTTCTCCTCTCCTCTCCTCTCCTCTTCTCTTCTCTTCTTTTCTTCCGAGCCCTGGGACTGCCCTGGGGCAGTCACAGACAGACAGGGAACGTATACTCGATTTGCACCTGATGGATTTCCACCTCTGTCATTGGCTACCACAGGTTGTTGTCATCGGGGTCGCTGGTCGTCATAGCGCCCACAGTAGAGGACACGGGTGTTTATGAGTGTGTGGTGACCAATGAAGCTGGACAGGACAACAGAACCATCACACTCACAGTACAAGGTGAGTCTACACACATACAGTAACAGGGGCATGTTTTTTTGGGAAGTTAAACTTTAGTGTTTTTTTTCCTTGTTGTCACTCTCTGCTGCTGTCTGGTCTTGTTCCCTTCATAGATATATATAATAAAGGCTAGATGTCTCGTCAGCGCTGCTGGCCAATGAAGGTCGACGTCCGCACCTCGCGGCCATCTTGCCACAGTCAGCTCGCTAACTCATAACATTGTGTTTCAATGGGGCACTGTAATGACAGGTAGTGACCTGAAGGTGTCATTGTTATAGCCTGGGGGCATTGTTCTGCCTTTAGTAGAAGAAGAGATATACCTTACATCAGGTACCACAGAGCCCACCAGATGGCTTGCCTGTGACAAGATGGCCGCCAGTGATGCCGTTAGAGACTCCGCCATAAGACATCTAGCCTTTATTATGTATATCTATGTTATTCCCTTTCTCACCTTTTT